>NC_069499.1:1127306491-1127607324 GCF_027579735.1 Bombina bombina | reverse complement strand
CCGCGGCTTTTTGACAGCTTTATTTGATAACTTAGGCGAACGTATTCAAGGTCCGCGGCGGCGAAGGTAGGCGAGCTTAGGCGGACGTATTGGGCCGGCGAAGCCAGAAAAGTAGACGGCTTGATAACTACCCCCCATAGAATCTGATTTTACTTATAGTTGTGTATTTACTATATTAAATGTATAAGCATACAACACATCCTAGACCACTGATAAGTAGATTATAGGAAAAATATATAGGCATTAATGGGTTAAAAACATTACTTTTTAACATAGAAAGATCTGCCTCTATAGGACATTCATTTTACAGCAAATTACAAGAGATTCAGAATAGGTCTGCTCCCAAACTGCATCCAGAAGCACATTTGTATTGCATGAAACATTATTTCTAATAATCTGTAAAAGGACAGATACTATAAGCCTCTAAAGGTTGGCATTAGAAGCTCCTTTAAAAAAAAAAAAAGTTTAAGTTTATGTCTTGCCTGTATCATTGTGAACTGTTAAAATCAAGCAAAAAATATGCAGAAACGCATTAACAAATTCCACATGGAAAGAACTGTGTACAGTAGGCTGTGATGTTCATACAGAACAGAATGTTTCTATAGCTCACTGAGTTTATTTTTATACCCCAAACGAAAGATCAGTACAGCAGGTTATGTGCATGTTTTCTATCAGAACAGTGATCTATGATTTATTCTATGTGGTACAAAAAAGAAAGGTAAACAGACATACATACATTTGATCAGGTACATATTACAAAATGTCTCCTACCTGTTTCTACTCTTTATCCTCCTGCTCCGTTAATTTTACATACTTTATAGATTCAGTTTAGAATGTCATACACAATCTCCTCCCATTCTCTCCCTCTTCCTCTTTTCTGCAGCTGATTTCTCAATCTCTTAGGTTGAGATTTCCCCCTCCACGCAGCCTCATAATGACACACTCACAAACACAATGAATGTGCTGTAAAATGCAGCAAAGAGAAGTGCTGTAAACCTGCACTGTTAGCTGTTCAAATAACCTTATAAAGAAAATATATTCTGTTTGTTTATGTAACATCACAATACATGTTTAGGTTCTCAATATGAGAAGTAACTTAAAGGGCCATGATACCCAAATGTTGAAACATTTGAAAGTGATGCAGCATAGCTGTAAAAAGCTGACTAGAAAATATCACCTGAACATCTCTATGTAAAAAAGAAAGATATTTTACCTAAAAAATTCCTCAGTAGCCACATCCCATTGTAAAGGACTTCTAAGCAGTAAATCAGTATGTCTGTCCCGGGAAAGCTAAGGGAGTGAGCTTTCGTGCACACTCATCTTATTTCCCTATTAATTTTAAGGAAGTTTACTATGAAAATCTCATGAGATCACAGTGAAAGAGCTCATGAACTCAGCACTGCTGATTGGCTGCTGTTCATTTCTTCATTTTTTTTACCTGCAGCTGGGCAACAGCTGAAGTATATTTTTTTACACAGAACTTACTCTGCTGAGCTGAGGAAATTGTGAGGTAAAATATCTTCTTTTTTTACATAGAGATGCTCAGGTGATATTTTCCTGTCAGCTTTTTACAGACTGCATCAATTTCAAGTGATTTAGCATATGAGTATTATTATGTCCCTTTAAATTTTGGTCAGATTCAAGGGGTTTGCTCACTTTATCTTTCTAAATGTGTGCTCTAAACCATAATCTATCACCATATGTGGTCACTCACTACCATATATGTGCTATGGTTAAATAAGTAACCAAAATGTTCTACACATCTGGTTTCAATGATTTAGATTGTTTTATGGTTCTCAGCTCTTTTCTATTTTCTCTCTCCCAATGCTGCTGCGTCTCCTGATCTTTTAAATATATATTATAATATTTGAAAAGCTTATCAAATTATTTATGTAAAACAAAAATCATTAATGTTTTCTAAAGGATTAATCATTGGGAAATATCCACAATATATTTGTGTTTGGGGAAGTCTTACGTTATAATATATTATTATTTTCTTTATTACTTATATTTGGACTGTTCTTTCAACATGTTGTTACAATTACAATACAATGTTTGTTACTGTGCATAACATGGGGTTAATGTTTCCTTAATGAAGTCACTTCCTGTGCTGCTGTCAACAGCGTCTCTGTCAGAAAAGGGTGTTGAGGAATCTTCCAACAGAGCACAGAATGACAGAGCAATCAGGAAATACCTCTCACTCCTGCATCTAAGGTTGCCAAGTAACCAGAGGGCTCAGCTGTAGCCATGTGTATATATATTCCTAACAGCTTCTTACAGAAGACATTCCAGCTCTGCATAGAAACAAACCATCAAGCGCAATTTCACAGCACAATGGGTATTCTCCTGAGCACACTTCATCAAGCTCTTATGAACTTTTCTGGCACCAAAGCCCGAATCCTTCTGCTTGGTCTGGATGCAGCTGGGAAGACCACAGTCCTCTATAAGCTGAAGCTGAATGAGGCTGTCTGTACAATACCCACAATTGGATTCAATGTTGAGACAGTGGAGCCGATCCGCAATGTGACATTTACTGTCTGGGATGTGGGAGGCCAGGAGAAGATCAGAGCTCTATGGAAGCATTATTATGTCAACACAGATGGTCTAGTATTTGTAGTTGACAGTGCTGACTGGGAGAGATTTCCTGAGGCAAGAACAGAGCTGGAAGCCATCCTGGAAAATGATGAGATGAGAGGAGTCCCATTTTTGGTGATGGCCAATAAGCAGGACCTTCCTGGAGCCAGGAGACCAATGGAACTGGCAGAAGAGCTTGGACTAAGGAAGATTCAAGGACACCAGTGGCATGTCCAGGGATGCTGTGCAACTAATGGAGATGGACTTGTAGAGGGCTTAGAAGTTCTCACTAACCTAGTAAAACAATTCCAAAAGTCCAAGTCATTCTGAACACCTCCGAGATTACCAGGATTTTCAATGATTTTGATCAACCTAATTGACTTCAGTCTCCTTTTGCCTTGCTGGAAAATGAGAACTTTAATGTACTTTTACTCCATAACCTTGGAAAGTCACTGAAAAACGTTTGGAAAAAAATAATGAAAATGTACATTTTTGTGAAGAAAATATTTTTACTTCCCTCAGAAGTTTTACTTTTTCTTTGACATCATCCCCAATGTAATTAGACTAATAAATTACATGTGGAATGCTTTATACTATGTATAATTTTGTATATGAAAATGCTTTAATTCTAACATTTTGTATGCACCAGAGTAAGAAATGTGTACTTTATTTTACATAATTTGCACCAACTTTAAAGGTGAGCAGATACTTCTTTCTATATTACATATTAATGTGCTTATATTATGTTTTGCTAAACTGGATATAATATTTTGGGAGGACCTCC
Source organism: Bombina bombina (assembly GCF_027579735.1). Classification (NCBI taxonomy): domain Eukaryota; kingdom Metazoa; phylum Chordata; class Amphibia; order Anura; family Bombinatoridae; genus Bombina; species Bombina bombina. Next base: position 1,127,603,966 of record NC_069499.1, on the reverse strand, counting down.
TGAATGATGTGTATCTGCTGCATATATTTCTTGTTCATTAACTTCTTTTTTGTACAGATCTGTTTAATTTAATGAATTGTAAGTAAATGGCATAAACAATAAAGTTTTTTTTCTTTACATTAGTATTAAAGATGTGTTAATAATAATTCCTCATATTGCTTCATAGTAAAGCAACAGTAAACACGTTGATATAATAAAATTAAATGTTTAATTATGTGTCATAAAACAACTTTGCAATATACTTTGCAATAAAGGGACATGCTGTACATACTACGGAAGCCCAGAGAGGCCATGCATTTTTATTTATTTTTTTAACTTGTTATCGCGACATAACAAGTTATTTCTCAACATAACAAGTTGTTTTGTCAAGATAACAAGTTGTTTTGTTAACATAACAAAATTGTATGTTGATAAATAACTTGTTATGTCGAGATAAGTTAAAAAATGAATAAAAATGCATGGCCTCTCTGGGCTTCCGTACAAATTAGATGATAAAAGTAAATTTGAAAGTTGTTTGAAATTATGTGCCCTATCTGAATTATGAAAGTTTCATTTTGACTAGACTGTCCCTTTAACAAGCCTAACCATGCAAGCATGGGCATCCACAGGTAGTTCTTCTGGATGGGAGAGATATATAAAATACACCATACAAATATAAGATATCAGTGGCCACATGTGCAGCGTCATTTTAAAAATGGTGGTTGCTTATGCTTAGATACTTAAGGGTTAAAACTCCACAGGTGGGCATTTGCTCCACCTTTCACAAACTAGTGCCTGCTAGATATCTGTCCCTAACTGGCCTCAGCAGAGATTACATAGGATTAGGAACTGCAAAGCCAAAGAAAAAAAGCAAACCTTATAAACTCCAATAAATACAGATTGGCTCTTACATTTAAACCAAGTGGTGGGTGCAGTTTGGCTATTAAAAAACAATTCCAGCAGACAATGGGGCCCATTTATCAAGCTCCGAACGGAGCTTGTGGGCCAGTGTTTCTGGCGAGTCTTCAGACTCGCCAGAAACAGCAGTTATGGAGCAGCGGTCTAAAGACCGCTGCTCCATAACCCTGTCCACCTGCTCTGAGCAGGCAGACAGGAATCGCCGGAATTCAACCCGATCGAATACAATCGGGTTGATTGACACCTCCCTGCTGTCGAGTTAGCAGGGGGCGGCGTTGCTGGTGCAATGCTGAATACGGAGAGCATATTGCTCTCCGCATTCAGCGAGGTCTTGCGGACCTGAATCGCACTGTCGGATCAGCTTCGCAAGACCTTTGATAAATTGGCCCCATTGTGTTAATGTATTATAAATCACTCTAACATACTATGTTTATTACAAAAGTTTACTGTCCCTTTATCTAAAAGGCAAACTAGGGGATAACCTGGTGTCAAATCAGAATGTTGGTAAAAATTCAACACACAATCATAATAAATTGCAACCGCATTTGTTGCAATGTAGCAGCAGCTTTTCAAGTCTATGGGAGTTGCCAATTAAAGGGACTATACTTGACAAAAAATACTATGTACATGTATAGTGTATATTAATCCATATAAAAATGTTCAAAGCATATTACATATAGTACACATTTTATACCCCATGGGTCTGATTTTACCTACAGCACTGGTCACCCCTCCTGAGCATTTTTTTTTTTTTAAATTCTGACTTGTCAGGCACCACAGCCAATCACAGGCCACAGTGACTGCCTCGCTGACATAAAGTGCAGTCTGCATCTTTTTCCTCTGCTTGGCAGATGTTTTATGACAAGCATGGCCCATCTGTCAAATAACACACACTAAGGGCTAGATTTATCAAAGCTGAGGCGTACAGATTTATCAAAGCTGAGGCGTACAGGGGCGCGTATACGCACCCCTGTACGCCTCAGCTCGCCTGTGGCAGGGCGAAATTACCCGCAGGTATTCACCTTTGCACACGAGCGCAATTTTGTGCTCGCCTGCAATCCTGCCCCCTGCCCGCGCACAGCCAATCACGCGCGGGCAGGAGCTGTCAATCTCCTCGGTCGGACTCGACCGCGGAGATTGAATTTCGCCACCTTAGAGGTGGCGAAGAGGTTAGGGAAGTGGTGGTCTGGTGACCGCTACTTGTTAAATTACAGCGAGCAAGTTCTTATGAGAACTTGCAGCCGTAGGGCTTTAATAAATCGAGCCCATAAGCTGAGGTGATGGAACCTTGTATCTTTAAAGGGACAGTATACACACATTTTCATATAATTGCATGTAATAGACAGTACTATAAAGAAGAAATATGCACAGATGCTGATCTAAAAATCCAGTTTAAAACCTTTTGTAAACTTATTTGGTAGATCCCAGTTTAGCACTGTTGATGAGGTTGACTGGGATACCCAGTGAAAGGGGCTGGGAAAAGAAGAGTAGACACTCCCCCATTCCCTGCATATGAAAAGACAGATAACATAAACAGGAGCCAGCCGTAGTCTGTAAACGCGTGTATACATCTGACACTGTGGGTCTTGGTTAGGAGTCTGAAAATCAGCAGAATGTTATTAAAAATAAGCAAAACTATACATTGTTACAAAAACACTACCTGATGGGCTATATAAATGGATCATCTACAAAACATTTAAGCAAAGAAAAAGTACAATGTTCCTTTAAGCAGTGAAACAAAATCCTGTTAATACACAAACATTCATTTTATTTGCATCTTCTAAACAAGATTTACATGTGCAGCAACGAGTAGTAGCTGATTCTAAAAAAAGTAGTACAGATGCTGAAAAAATAAATTATTGTCCTCAATTAGTTAACCCCTCCCCCCCATAATACAGCGTATACATGTGACTATCAGTAGTTTTATAGGATTTTTAATACTTTAAGGATTTACAGGCAGGGAATATAGTAATTTTTGATTATTTAATTTTTTTTTTTAAATATTAGTGAAAAAGTTTGGATTACAGCTTCTATAAATACAGAGTGCACTTGCATTTATCCATAACTCACTTATTTATAACTTTGTATAGTTTCCCCTTTGAACATTCTAACTAAATAATGACAGTTTTTTCGTTTGTTTGTGTTTTAAATCAACATTAGAAAGAACTTATAGACTTAAAGGGACAAACTTAAACTTTCCTGATTCAGATAGAGCATGCAGTTTAAAAAAAATCTGTTTACTTCTTAAACGTAAGTATTTTTATACGCACACTTTCTGGAAAGCCAGCTCCTACTGATCATGTGCAAGAGTTCACAGCATATGCATATATGGGCTTATTATTGGCTGATGGCTCTCACATAATACAGTGGGGAGAGAAATAAAAGCAATCTTTGAAATTTATTGATAATCTGAAATATAGATTGCATTGTCTTTTTATTATGCACTTGTTGATTCAATTGATGGAATTCTACTGTGTTTAATGGTCCTTTCCGTTATCTAGCACTGATCTCAGGGTACAAACCAGTTTATGGAGGCCATTCTATTTAATATTCACACACATTCATACCTGCCAGCATTTGTGGCTAGGTGTTAGGTCACCCTTTTGGCAAAGTCATAGGTGGATAGTGGGTGGGATCATTGGCATATCTGGCCAGTCAGTGGATGCGTCAGGTCAGTTTATAGGGGTATATGGCTGGTCTATGGGTGTGTCTAAGGGAAATTCTGTTATTTACATTCAATATTGACAGAGGCAGTCTGAGGAAAATTTTATGTAGTTTAAAAGATCTATTGAAGTATTTGTTAACATTTTAACATCACCATTTCATTTCAGCCAAACTTCAGCTGCTCATCCAATGCGTTTCCTGCCTATTCAGCTCTTCATTATGGAAATTCTGCACATAGGGACATATGGCTGTCAAAGAGGGACAGTTGGGAGGTCTGCACATTGTTACACACACACACACATATATATATATATATATATATATATATATATATATATATATATATATATATATATATATATATATATATATATATATATATATATATATATATCAGGGGCGTATTAATGCATAGGCCAACAAGGCCGGTGCCTAGGGCAACAAATTTTGGGGGGAAGCACTTGGCTGCTGCACTGAATATGTGGCCAGGCTTTTAAAAAAAAAAATTTTTTAATTTTGACAGGGTGGCTTTCCTGTCTACTCTATTGGCACAATGGCATGCCGCAGGAACTGTAAAGGACACGCAGCACAACCAGGACCGGCCTTTGGGGTGTGGGAGCTGTGCCGTGTGACTGCACAGGGCGCCATGGCAACCAGGAGCACCAAAAAAAGGGGGTTAAATAAACTAGCGCTTAAGAGTTAATATCCCTTGCCCTATTCTCCTACTATCTACTTCCCAGATAGAAAGGTGTATAAAGTGAAAAAGTTATGGAGATTAGGCGCTTAATCTGCAAAAGGGATAAAGGTGTGTATGGAGGTCGTTAGCTAAATATGTAGAAAAAACTGGACCTTGGACAGAATAAGTGAAAAATTCTTCTACAATTTATTTTCAAAATAAAAACATGATAATACCAAGATAAAATAAATCACAATCCCTAAGTGTTGCAACACTATATCGATCAATTCATAAAATTTCTAAAATTCAGATATACATTTGTTTCATACACAAATAAAAGGATTTATCTGCTCTTTTGTATCCTTTGTTCAAAGATTTTAGATAGAATGTATTCTTTTATTTCAACACAATTAATAATATTTGTCTCTATTTGATATTTTATATCTATATTTCATCAACTTTAAAATTACAAATATGTAGCAAAAACTAACAATTAGTTAAAACAATTTAAATGCAAGATTATAAATGGTGTCCCCACAATGGCTGTTTACTTATATTGGTTGTAATTTTGTGTATCTAAAAAGTTCATCAAAGCATTTGTAAGTAATTGGAGATAAATTACTGAGGGCTGTGTTCTTTATCCTTATATTTATGTTGTGATATATTACGGTTTCACAGTTACCTCTTTGTATCCTCAGTGAGCTTAATTTGTAGAAAAGGAATGTTCCAAACAGTGTTTAGGGGTGATTTTCTTACCCTCTCTTGTGAGCTGTTACTACTCACGTCTTCCCAGCGGTTCCTATGTGTCCTCAGTTTGACTCTCAGACAAGGGGTTCCGGTAGGTAATTTTCTTTGTGTTACCTTGTCACTGGTCTTTGTAGAAGTGCTCTGATTACAGCACCAAACTGTAGACAATCCTTTTGTTTCTGTAACTTGCGCAAGTTAGCTTTTGTGTTTGTAGTTCCTCAATCTCCTGCACTTAAGTACTTCTGTACACAGGAAAAAAACAGGCTTTTTCTTTCTTGGTGTTCACACAGATATCAACATGTTTCGCCAGCAACCCTGGCTTTATCAAGATAAAGTGTGATCACACCTTACACCTTTATATAGCACTGACTTGATTTCCATTGGTCCATTCACTGTTTCTGTTTCTCTTTTCCACTGGGTCCTAGAGTCCTTTTGTTCAAATATCCTATTTTGTTTTCTAACTTTTTATTTTTTATTCAGGTCATATCAGAGTGGTTAACCGATTTCTTTTTTCATTATTCCTAACAGCCTTTCTCCATTACTTCACATATGCCAAGGGGTTCAACCATTTATATTTTAACAGTTTATTTAATTTTCACATTCATTTTCTATTACACCAATTAACATTTTAAACTTTTGACAAATCTTTAGAATAAATTAGTTCTACCACTTACCCAAGATACACAAGAGCCTCATAGACCCTCCAGGGAGACCTATAATCTCCGGTATAGGTTCAATGACAGCAAATTTATCAAGATATATTGATACCTTTTTACAGAAATATGTGGTAAATCTCAGTACATATTTAAAAGACTCTACCAGCCTCCTAAGATTATTGGAGAATATAAAATGGGAAGACTCTATGATATTAGCCTCCTGCGATGTGACTTCTTTATATACATCCATTAGACATGATTTTGGAATAGAGGCAGTGGAGTCCTTTTTGAATAAAGATGATGAGTTACCAAAAGAACAGAAAGATTTCTTATTGCAGAGCATAAGATTTATATTAGAACACAACTACTTCTCATTCAATAACACATATTATGTTCAAATTGAGGGAACCGCCATGGGCACAAGGTTCGCACCGAGCTATGCCAATCTTTTTATGGGAGATTGGGAACAAAGGTTCCTGGGAAGTCTGGAGCTCGGTGCGAACCTTGTGCTCTTTAAGAGGTTCATAGATGATATTTTTATAATTTGGAAAGGGGAAGAGACAGATCTCCTGGAGTTCTTTGAGGCCATGAATAGTAATGACAGAGGTATCTCGTTTACATATGAATTTAATAAAGAACAGATCACATTCTTAGATCTGGATATAATGATAGTATCAGACAACATTGAAACTAAAACACACTTTAAAAAAGTCGATTCGAACAATTTTATACATGCCTCCAGCTGTCACCTCCCTAAATGGAAGGAAAGTATACCAATAAGCCAAAGTTTAAGGGTCCGGAAAAATTGCTCAAGGATTGATGACTTTGAATTCCAGATTAACATCTTGGAAGAAAAATTTAAGGAAAGAGGTTATAAGAAAGAAACAATAAATAGAGCAACAGAGAGAGCAAGAAACACAGAGAGAAAAGAACTATTAGAGTATAAACATAAATCTAATAATTATATGTCAGATGAGTTCAATGTCCCTTTTATAAATGACTTCAGCGAAGACCATTTACTAGTGAAAAAAATTTTAAGAAAACACTGGCATCTCCTAAAAAATGACCCAATTCTAGGAGACAAAATACCACCATACCCAAGGGTAATTTATAGGAGAGCACAAAATTTAAAAATGATTCTTGCACCGAGTGAGTACAAAAAACAGAATAAAAATAAGAAATCTTTTGAGAAAGATCTAAAAGGAGGGGATGTGAAAGGTTTTTTTCCCTGCCATGTATGCAGAGCATGCCAGTATGGCATTAAAAAGAAAACTGTTAGGACTCCTAATAACACTAAGGAGTTTAAAATAGAAAACACAATAAGGTGCACTAATAAAGGAGTAATCTATATGCTGCAATGCTCTTGTGAACTTTTTTACATAGGAGAAACGACGCGAATGCTAAGGGACAGGATAAGGGAGCATATCTGTAACATCAAAAAAGGGAACCTGGACACTTATCTTTATAAACATTTTAGGGAAATACACAAAAATAGAGTCTCAGATATGAAGTATTGGGGATTATATAAAGTGAAACCCAATTGGAGAGGGGGAGATTTAGAAGCATCTATTCTAAAAAAAGAAGCAGAATTCATATACAACTTCAACACGATTCACCCCCACGGTTTGAATTCAGAAATGGATATATCTCCTTTTCTAGGCACACAGTAATCACTATCTTTAATAAATTTGTATAACTAGTTTTAGTCACTAAAAAATGTATTATCCTAGAGATTTTTTCAAAAAAAAAAAAAAAAAAAAAAAAGGGATAATTAATTCCACCACCTTATTTGTTTCCCCCCCCCTCTCCCCTTTGTAATAGTATCTATATAATGGAGCCACTAAAATAAAGGGATAATTTTTTTCTCTTGCACAAACATATCACCACATTATTTGTTTTTCTCCCCTTTCACTTTTGTAATAGTACCTATATCATGGAGCCACTTGAAAATTCTTCACCTAAGACACTTGGAAAAATAATATATTTATATAAAAAATTAATTGGGATTATTATTTTAAAATAAATGGATTTCTAAACTAATTTATTCTAAAGATTTGTCAAAAGTTTAAAATGTTAATTGGTGTAATAGAAAATGAATGTGAAAATTAAATAAACTGTTAAAATATAAATGGTTGAACCCCTTGGCATATGTGAAGTAATGGAGAAAGGCTGTTAGGAATAATGAAAAAAGAAATCGGTTAACCACTCTGATATGACCTGAATAAAAAATAAAAAGTTAGAAAACAAAATAGGATATTTGAACAAAAGGACTCTAGGACCCAGTGGAAAAGAGAAACAGAAACAGTGAATGGACCAATGGAAATCAAGTCAGTGCTATATAAAGGTGTAAGGTGTGATCACACTTTATCTTGATAAAGCCAGGGTTGCTGGCGAAACATGTTGATATCTGTGTGAACACCAAGAAAGAAAAAGCCTGTTTTTTTCCTGCGTACAGAAGTACTTAAGTGCAGGAGATTGAGGAACTACAAACACAAAAGCTAACTTGCGCAAGTTACAGAAACAAAAGGATTGTCTACAGTTTGGTGCTGTAATCAGAGCACTTCTACAAAGACCAGTGACAAGGTAACACAAAGAAAATTACCTACCGGAACCCCTTGTCTGAGAGTCAAACTGAGGACACATAGGAACCGCTGGGAAGCCGTGAGTAGTAACAGCTCACAAGAGAGGGTAAGAAAATCACCCCTAAACACTGTTTGGAACATTCCTTTTCTACAAATTAAGCTCACTGAGGATACAAAGAGGTAACTGTGAAACCGTAATATATCACAACATAAATATAAGGATAAAGAACACAGCCCTCAGTAATTTATCTCCAATTACTTACAAATGCTTTGATGAACTTTTTAGATACACAAAATTACAACCAATATAAGTAAACAGCCATTGTGGGGACACCATTTATAATCTTGCATTTAAATTGTTTTAACTAATTGTTAGTTTTTGCTACATATTTGTAATTTTAAAGTTGATGAAATATAGATATAAAATATCAAATAGAGACAAATATTATTAATTGTGTTGAAATAAAAGAATACATTCTATCTAAAATCTTTGAACAAAGGATACAAAAGAGCAGATAAATCCTTTTATTTGTGTATGAAACAAATGTATATCTGAATTTTAGAAATTTTATGAATTGATCGATATAGTGTTGCAACACTTAGGGATTGTGATTTATTTTATCTTGGTATTATCATGTTTTTATTTTGAAAATAAATTGTAGAAGAATTTTTCACTTATTCTGTCCAAGGTCCAGTTTTTTCTACATATTTAGCTAACGACCTCCATACACACCTTTATCCCTTTTGCAGATTAAGCGCCTAATCTCCATAACTTTTTCACTTTATAAACCAGGAGCACCAGGCAGCCAACACAGCTCGCAACAGCAGCCCCAGGTAATAATAGCAAAAGTGCTCCCTAAGGAGCCCCGTGGAAGTGGCATAGCAAGGGGGAGTAAGAGGGGGGCACTTTCACACTCTAGGAGCTGTTGGGGAGATCAATTAGATCTCCCCTAACCAGCCCCTGCACAGTGTGCAACGAGTCTGCAGTCTTCCTGCTTCACAAGTTCACAGTGAAACAGAAAGCTGCCGGGAAGTGACTCTGCTCTGTCCTGTTTCAATTAGGAAGCAGGAAATTCCAGGAGAGCGGCATCATGGGACGGACATCTCTGCAGGCAGGTACGTATCTTGAAGGGGGGGAGCCTTGTGTACCTGCTGTGGAGGGGGGATGGAAGTGCACTGTGTAACTGCCGGGGAGAGGGAACCTATGCAACTGATGGAAGAACGGGTGGGGGGGAAGACTGTGTTCCTGATGGGAAGGGGGTAGTGCATCTGAGGGAAAGGTGGGCACTGCGTCTCAAGGAAGGGGTGAAGGGGGGAGTGGGGCATTGTGTCTGAAGGTAAGAATGGTAGGGGGAGTGTGGGATAGTGCGTCTGAAAGAAAGGATTGTAGGGAAGTGCGTCTGAAGGGAAGGATGGTGTGGAGATGTGCATCTCAGGGGGGTGAGAGTGTTTGTCTGATGTGGGTGAGACTGTGAGTCTGAGTGACTGATGGGGGGTGAGAGTGTGAGTATGGGCATCTTATGGGGAAGAGTGTTAGTCTGAGAGTGTGCAGGTAGGGGGAGGTAGTCTCAGTGTATGTGAGGGGGGAAACTGAGTGTGTGTTAGGGGGACCTGAGTGTATGTGAGTGGGACATTTGAGTGTCTGTGAGGCTGCTTATGTGCGAGTGGAAGCAGGCTCTGAGTGTGTGTAAAATATAGTTACTGATTATGAATATGCCAACCCATTTCAAAAGTATTTTAAATTTTATTTATATAGGTACACAATGGAAAGGCAAATTCAGGTTTTGCCTTGAATGGCAAGAACCCTTGCACTGGCCCTGGAGGAAGGTAGCTGTGATACCTTGGAAACCACGTGGTACAGAGAGAAAGCAGGAACTAGCAAACAAGCATGCAGTAAAGTGAAATCTGTAGGAGCTGCTGGGAAAACACAATGTTTGTACATATATACAGGGAGTGCAGAATTATTAGGCAAGTTGTATTTTTGAGGATTAATTTTATTATTGAACAACAACCATGTTCTCAATGAACCCAAAAAACTCATTAATATCAAAGCTGAATAGTTTTGGAAGTAGTTTTTAGTTTGTTTTTAGTTATAGCTATTTTAGGGGGATATCTGTGTGTGCAGGTGACTATTACTGTGCATAATTATTAGGCAACTTAACAAAAAACAAATATATACCCATTTCAATTATTTATTTTTACCAGTGAAACCAATATAACATCTCAACATTCACAAATATACATTTCTGACATTCAAAAACAAAACAAAAACAAATCAGTGACCAATATAGCCACCTTTCTTTGCAAGGACACTCAAAAGCCTGCCATCCATGGATTCTGTCAGTGTTTTGATCTGTTCACCATCAACATTGCATGCAGCAGCAACCACAGCCTCCCAGACACTGTTCAGAGAGGTGTACTGTTTTCCCTCCTTGTAAATCTCACATTTGATGATGGACCACAGGTTCTCAATGGGGTTCAGATCAGGTGAACAAGGAGGCCATGTCATTAGATTTTCTTCTTTTCTTGCCAGCCCAAACCAGTACTCCACCTCCACCTTGCTGGCGTCTGAGTCGGACTGGAGCTCTCTGCCCTTTACCAATCCAGCCACGGGCCCATCCATCTGGCCCATCAAGACTCACTCTCATTTCATCAGTCCATAAAACCTTAGAAAAATCAGTCTTGAGATATTTCTTGGCCCAGTCTTGACGTTTCAGCTTGTGTGTCTTGTTCAGGGGTGGTCGTCTTTCAGCCTTTCTTACCTTGGCCATGTCTCTGAGTATTGCACACCTTGTGCTTTTGGGCACTCCAGTGATGTTGCAGCTCTGAAATATGGCCAAACTGGTGGCAAGTGGCATCTTGACAGCTGCACGCTTGACTTTTCTCAGTTCATGGGCAGTTATTTTGTGCCTTGGTTTTTCCACACGCTTCTTGCGACCCTGTTGACTATTTTGAATGAAACGCTTGATTGTTCGATGATCACACTTCAGAAGCTTTGCAATTTTAAGAGTGCTGCATCCCTCTGCAAGATATCTCACTATTTTTTACTTTTCTGAGCCTGTCAAGTCCTTCTTTTGACCCATTTTGCCAAAGGAAAGGAAGTTGCCTAATAATTATGCACACCTGATATAGGGTGTTGATGTCATTAGACCACACCCCTTCTCATTACAGAGATGCACATCACCTAATATGCATAATTGGTAGTATGCTTTCGAGCCTATACAGCTTGGAGTAAGACAACATGCATAAAGAGGATGATGTGGTCAAAATACTCATTTGCCTAATAATTCTGCACTCCCTGTATATATATATATATATATATATATATATATATATATATATATATATATATATATATATATATATATATATATATATATATATATATTCAAGTAACAAAAAAAGAGTTCAAAAATCCTTAAGTAGCTGTGAATGTCATCCAATGAAAAAGACTGTCACAATTATATCCGTGTACAAGATGTAAGGTAAGGGAACAATGTGGAAAAGCGGTGTATGCCAGTAAGGTAATTGGACATTTGTAGCCGTCAAAGATAGGGACTTATCAGCTTACCTCTTCCTCCTATGTTGTAGCTGGGTCGCTATGCTGGCTCCAGATCCGACTGATAGGTTAATTTTGGCAATATTCTGTGACTTTCGCACTACAACATTACTCACCCTGCAGCTTGACTCTCTCCGCTATTATCCATAGAGGTATCCATAGAGGAATAAAGCTTTCGTGTCACGCTAAGCTCTTGACTCCATTACTCACATGTCTCTCTCATTCACTGGCTCCGCTTCCAGTCTTCGGCCCGTTATTGTGACATCATTGGGTTAATGCCGCTTCATTTAGATTTTCTCTTTATTGTTTCTATATATATATATATATATATATATATATATATATACACATACACACATATGAAAGTCCTGGTGAACATTTCCAAAAAAACTCACAATGCCCTGATCAAAAAAATATTGTGGCTGAAAAACAGCCTAAAACCTAGAGGGGGGGGGGGGGGGGGCAGCAGAATTTTGAGTGCCTACGGCAGCACAAGACACGTCACCGATATACAGTATATATATATATATATACATACAGGTATATACAAAGTGATCAAATTTTCCACTTGCTAGGTTGGGATGAGTTAAAGTTAGTTAGTCAATGTTGAATCAACATTCACTCCCTATCAAAGTAGTGAGTGTAAGTCGCAACAGTGGTCAGCGCCACTATGATAATGGAGTGAGTGTGTATGGCGGTGGCAGTAGCGGACCTACTCAGTCGTGGGCCCTAGTGCAAATTTATTTTGGGCCCCCCAAGGGTAACTTAATAGTAAGCAATGCTAATAATATACATGCTGCTCTGTATAATGTTTTTGAGGATAGATAGCTGGACCTGCTACTTGCACAAATAAAATACTTCCCTGCATTAGGATTGTACACATTCTACATACGCCAATGTATAGACTGGCTGCTATGGGCCCCTCCAAGCACTTGGGCCCTGCTGCACCAATGGTAGTTCCGCCCCTGGGCCACTGGGAACGAGTGAGCATCTGTAAGAGTGGAGTGTGTAGAAGGCACGCTGTTGTTGCTGCTGGACCCGTTTATGGGTGTGGTGGTACTGATATTTGGAGCAAAATGGAAATAACTAAATGAGAAAAGGAATAACCGGAGCTCATTACCTGGGGTGGGGGCTGTTAGCAAACCTCTGAATGCCATATAATATAAACGGTGGGTATGTATAGATAACGAGGCCCAGCTGATATCTAGACTTCCATGGGCAGTTGTTGATATCTGAAGTGGATCCCAGAGACCCTTTATAATACAGAAATCTCCATGGTGATGGATAACTACAGTCGCGCTCACCGGGGCATAAGATTTTCCGGAAAACATTATTTTTGATGCCTGCTACAAGGTGAGCATGGCCACCCTGAGTCTGCCTATGCATCTGTGTATGTCAGTATATTGTATGTGCTTATTTGTACAGTAGATATGAATAGATTGTATTGAAAATAAAGAGGCTGATGCTATAGTGCTGGATTTTTTTTAGTATTTATGTCATCAGGCAATAAGTAAATCGGTGCCAGTATATTTGAGAATAAATGGGCCTCACATCTCTCTAGGCCTTGCCCACACAAGATCTTAGCACCAAGTGTCTGAATATGAGTTACTTGGCAACCAGAAATGAATATGAAAGGGATTCTTTGCTAAACTTTCCTCCAGAATCCAGAATTGTTATTGTTTAAGAAGATAGATAATCCCTTTATTACCCATTTCCCAGTTGTGCATAACCAACATGGTTATATTAATATATTATATATGGTTATATTAATATATTAATAATCTAAACCTCTGCAGACTGCACCCTTATTTTAGTTTTTTTAATAGACTTGCATTTCAGCTGGTCAATGCTGACTCCTATGTTACTCCACAGGCGTGAGCACAATGTTGTATATATGGAGCACATAAACTAGGGCTGTATAGCTGTAAAAAAAACTGTCACAATGCACTGAGATAAGAGGTGGCATTCAAGGGCTTAGAAATTAGCATATGAGCCTACCTAGGTTTAGCTTTCAACAAAGAATACCAAGTGAACAAAGCAAATTTGAGGTTAAAAGTAAATTTGAAAGTTGTTTAAAAGCTGCATCTGAATCTGAATCATGACAGTTTAATTTTGTCTAGACTGTCCCTTTAAAATGCACAGATACTTGTTCATAAAAAAATTGATGTGGAATTGTTAAAGTTAGCTTATGTTTTAATGTTATGTGACAGATAATTGCTGTAGTGAAAGGTACCAGGTACTGTGTGCCACATTGAAAGATTCACAACAGAGGGATTGCGCTCTACTGAGTAATACCAGTGCTAATGTACGCTGGTATTACAAGTAAAGCGCAATGCGAATGAGAGCTCAGGTTCGCATTGCTAGGAAGCATTTTACTCACAAGTGCGCTCTTCCATAGGCTCCAATGGGAGTCTTGTTCTGATGCCGTCAGAGACGGCAAAGACCTTAAGCACAGCAAAGGGGTAAATAGCACATCGATTACAGCATATTTTTAAATCTATATGTATATGACTATAAACATATATATTTATGTATTAATACGTGTATATACACATATTAACACAAATATATATGTATTTAAGCATATACATATATATTTACAGGGAACACACAGTTACCATAGACCGCAATGTAAAGCACTTTCCAGTGCCTTTTTTTTTAACACCTCACTCGCACCACTTGCTACTTTTTTAATAAAAAACTATAATGCCCTCTATTTTGAGGGCATTTTGGGCACTTTTAGAAAATTAACCAGAGATCTTATCTCTGGTTAATTTTCTTAGTACTAATTGCTACCGCAAGCTTGCGGTAGTAATAACCAGAAACTTGTAATGGCTAGTTAATTATTGCGTGCCCGCAAACGGGCAAATTTTCCATTTGCGAGTGTGCGATAATTTAGGGCTTCACTTATGATCTAGCCCAGAATGCTGCAGTAAGAGTTTGTGTTCCAGAAAAAGTACACTAACAATTTAAAGATAAGATATGACAAAAATGTATTAAATGTCCTATGGCCTGACCGAAGTGTGCCAAGTTTACCGCAGTGAAATAAACGTGATAAACACTGTATGAAGTCGCATGCAGAAGGATTATATTGTTCATTTAAAGGGATATGAAACCCAACATTTGTATTTTGTTATTCAGACAGAGCAGACCATTTTTAAAAAGTTTCCAATTTACTTCTATTATCAAATTTGAATAATTCCCATGATATTCTATGTTGAAAAGATACCTAGGTAGGCATCTGGAGCACTACATGACAGGAAATAGTGCTGCCATCTAGTGCTCTTGTAAATGGATAACAAAACTGTTATCCACATAGTGCTGCAGAAATGGGCTGGCTCCTAAGCTTATGTCCCTGCTTTTCAAGAAATGATACCAAGAGAACAAAGAAAACAATTATAATGGAAAGTTGTCTAAAATCGCATGCTCTGTCTGAATCATGAAAGAACACCAGATTATATTGTTCTCTTTTGCTGTCTGAGTAGTAAATGTTAAGAATGTTGTTGTCTGCACCATGTTATAGTTTATGCCGGAATAATGTCATAGGAATCAGCAAATAAGTTAGAATGCTGGGGTTTAATTGTCATGTTTATATTCATGTATGTTTCAAAAATATTTATATCTAATGTTTACTTGGTTATATCAGTGCAAAGCCCGGTGTTTTTTATTAAATGGTTTAACATTTTTTGTTAATGGTTTGACAGTCATGGTTTTGGTGTGGGTGGGTACTGGGTATGGTGTTGGCTGGTGATGGGTGGGATCAGCAGTGGCAAGTGGCATTTTCACCTGGCTAGTAGGACTTTTTGCTTTGAGCCAAATATATGTTTTTGACACTGACAACTATTAATGCCTCCTCCACTTAATTGTGGAACCCTTATGACCCCTGTATATTGTTCCTTGACACTCCACTGCAAAGGGCATGCATATAACTTATCTTGTATGTAGCATGTAAACTCAAGACATATAGTTGTATTTACTATATTTAGGGCTAGATTACAAGTGGAGTGCTAAATTTGCTCATTTACAGGCACGCAATAAATAATCAGCCATTACAAGTGGCTGATTATTTCTACCGCAAGCTCGAGCGCTTAAAAAATTAACCAGAGATCAGATCTCTGGTTAATTTTACAAATGTGCCCCAAATGCCCCCAAACTTAACTGTAATATATTTAATTAAAAATAAAGATAGTAGCATCTTTATTGTTTAATAAAATAAATGCAAAAAACTGTTATATGGGGTTAAAGTTGGTGGGTGTGGGATGTTATAAAAAAAAACAGCACTGAAAACTAGTGCCTTTACATTGCAGTCTATGGGAACTATGTGTTCCCAGTAAATATATATATGTATATGCTCATATTAACACATAAATAAATATGTATATAATAAAATACATGTGTATTTACAATTTGCTGCTATCGCTGTGCAACTTACCCCTTTGACTGCGCGTTGGTTCTATGCCGTGTATGACAGCATCAGAACGAGGCTCTTATTGGAGCCTATGGAAGCACTCTTGTGAGATCTGCCTCTATATAGGACATTCATTTTACAGCACATTACAAGAAATTCAGATCAGGTCTGCTCCCAGTCTGCATCCAGAAGCACTTGCATGCAACATTATTGTTAACAATCTTTAAAAGGACAGATACTCTAAGCCAGGTGTGCCCACACTTTTTTGTGTTGGGAACTACTTTTCTAATGACCCGATCAATGAGATCTACCCACTAAAAATGGGCCGGATCGTAAGCTTACTTTCCTTCTTTTTCAGAATGAAGAAAAAATAATAATAGGAGTAAATTAGAAAGTTGTTTAAAATTGCATGTTCTATATCTGAATCATGAAGAAAAATAAAATGTTTGTTTCATATCCCTTTAAGGTTGCACGATTTATCATCCCATGGATGTGCAAAAGCATAAAGATACAACAGATTAATCCTGACGGCAAAAGTAGCACTGACTTTAATTTGGGTTAACAGGAGCAACACCTTGTGCCATGTTACTAAACAATGCATTCAAATTACTTTGTGCAGCAGGCTTGGCCTGATATGACCCAGTGAGGCTTACACAAATAAATTTCAATAGCGCGCCATGCAGACCATTTCTTACCGGGTCAACACCTTCATTTGCCAGACGTCAATCAGACTTCTTTCTTTAGCATAGCACAGCCTTTACTTTTCCTATCTATTGACATTTACCCTCCTAACTATACTATACCCCCATATCTATTGGGAGAGTACTCACTCAACCATGCTTTTGATAGGTCAATTGTGTTGTCATTCAAAAATCATCTACATTGATTGGTTGAAATCAATGTCCTTTAAGGTCCAATCCTGTAGCACTTTTTGTGTCCGACCATCAGACTGTTTAATGACCCGCCCCTTCACACACTGCTGTAGATAAAGCAGTATCCCTAGTAACCATACTCTACTCACGCCCCAGTGTTGAGATCGCGTAACTTTACCACATAATTTTGATAACATCGGCCGCATTAACCAGCAACGCCTTTGTAATCTATTGGTAGATCTTGATCTACCTATTGGGCACCCCTGCTCTAAGCCCCTAAAGGTTGGCATTAGAAGATCCTATTAAACAATTCATAAAGCATTTTACATTGATTTCTTGCTATTGCCTGTATCAACGCGAGCTGTGAAAATCAAATAAAAAATACGCAGAAACACATTGATTAACAAATTCCACATGGAAAGTATTGTGTACAGTAGGCTGTGATGTTCATATAGAACAGAATGTTTATATAGATCACTGAGTTTATTTTTATGCCCCCACTGAAAGATCAGTAAAGCAGGTTATGTGCATATTTTCTATCAGAACAGTGATCTATGATTTATTCTATGTGGTACAAAATAGAAAGGTAAACAGACAGATATACATTTGATCAGGTACATATTACAAAATGTCTCCTACCTGTTTCAACTCTTTAACCTCCTGCTCCGTTAATTTTACATACTTTATAGATTCAGTTTAGAATGTCATACACAATCTCCTCCCATTCTCTCCCTCTTCCTCTTTTCTGCAGCTGATTTCTCAATCTCTTAGGTTGAGATTTCCCCCTCCACGCAGCCTCATAATGACACACTCACAAACACAATGAATGTGCTGTAAAATGCAGCAAAGAGAAGTGCTGTAAACCTGCACTGTTAGCTGTTAAAATAACCTTATAAAGAAAATATATTCTGTTTGTTTATGTAACATCACAATACATGTTTTGGTTCTCAATATGAGAAGTAACTTAAATTATTTATGTAAATCATAAGATGTTTTCTAAAGGATTAATACTTGGGAAATATCCAAAATGTATTTGTGTTTAGGGAGGTCTTAGTATAATATACTATTATTTTCTTTATTACTTATATTTGGAATATTCTTTCAACATGCTGTTACAATACAATGTTTGTTAGTGTGCCTCACATGGGAATGAAGTCACTTCCTGTGCTGCTGTCAACAGCGTCTATGTCAGAAAAGGGTGTCAATGAATCTTCCAACAGAGCACAGAATGACAGAGCAATCAGGAAATACCTCTCACTCTGGCATCTAAGGTTGCCAAGTAACCAGAGGGCTCGGCTGCAGCCATGTGTATATATATTCCTAACAGCTTCTTACAGAAGACATTCCAGCTCTGCATAGAAACAAACCATCAAGCGCAATTTCACAGCACAATGGGTATTCTCCTGAGCACACTTCATCAAGTTCTTATGAACTTTTCTGGCACCAAAGCCCGAATCCTTCTGCTTGGTCTGGATGCAGCTGGGAAGACCACAGTCCTCTATAAGCTGAAGCTGAATGAGGCTGTCTGTACAATACCCACAATTGGATTCAATGTTGAGACAGTGGAGCCGATCCGTAATGTGACATTTACTGTATGGGATGTGGGAGGCCAAGAGAAGATCAGAGCCCTATGGAAGCATTATTATATCAACACAGATGGTCTAGTATTTGTAGTTGACAGTGCTGACTGGGAGAGATTTCCTGAGGCAAGAACAGAGCTGGAAGCCATCCTGGAAAATGATGAGATGAGAGGAGTCCCATTTTTGGTAATGGCCAATAAGCAGGACCTTCCTGGAGCCAGGAGACCAATGGAACTGGCAGAAGACCTTGGACTAAGGAAGATTCAAGGACACCAGTGGCATGTCCAGGGATGCTGTGCAACTAATGGAGATGGACTTGTAGAGGGCTTAGAAGTTCTCACTAACCTGGTAAAACAATTCCAAAAGTCCAAGTCATTCTGAACACCTCAGAGATTACCAGGATTTTCAATGATTTTGATCAACCTAATTGACTTCAGTCTCCTTTTGCCTTGCTGGAAATTGAGAACTTTAATGTACTTTTACTCCATAACCTTGGAAAGTCACTGAAAAACTCTTGTAAAAAAATAATAAAAATGTAAATTTTTGTGAAGAAAATATTTTTACTTCCCTCAGAAGTTTTATTTTATCTTGGACATCATCCCTAATGTACCGGTAATTAGACTAACAAATTTACATGTGGAATGCTTTATACTATGTATAATTCTGTATATGAGAATGCTTTAATTGTAACATTTTGTATGCACCAGAGTAACAAGAAATGTGTACTTTATTTAAATTAGGCATATTTTATTATTGTCTGCAAGCATAATTTGCACCAACCTTATAGGTGAGCAGATACTTCTTAATATATATATATATATATATATATACACACATCATATTAATGTGCTTAGGTTATGTTTTGCTGAACTGGATATAATCTTTTGGGAGGACCTTCTGTATGATGTGTATCTGCTAAATATATTTCTTGTTCATTAACTTCTGCATTGCACAGATTGGTTTAATGAATTGTAAATGAATGGCATAAACAATAAAGTTGTTTTTTTCTTTACATTAGTATAAAAGATGTGTTAATAATAATTCCTAATATTGCTTCATAGTACAGGAACAGTAAACAGGTTGATATAATAATATTAAATGTTTAATTATGTGTAGTAAAACAACTTTGCAATATACTTTATTTATTTATTAACATTACTTCCTGTAATTTAGAGACATGCTTTACATGAAAGAGCAACAGTTAAATTGCTTTAAAAAATAATAATAATATATATATATATTATAGTCTTTTTGCATGAAAAAACATAAGAGCTAATCTGAAACTATCAGGAAGTGCATGATTGTGTATAGCTGAGTATATTTACTATTCTACTACTCACTGTTTGATAGAGACAATTCCTACAGAAAAAATAGAAAACTATTCTCTTTCAGTTTGGAATGACAAAATGTTTGAGCATCACTACGTCTCTTTAACTCTTAAAATAGTTGGTTTACCAGTTCTGAGAAATTGTAATGCATACTTCAGATTTAAACGGACAGTCTACTACAGGTTTTTTATTGTTTAAAAATATAGATAATCCCTTTATTGCCCATTCCTAAAATAAGAGGTGGCCTTCAGGGTCTTATAAATTAGCATATCAGCCTACTTATGTTTATTTTTTCAACAAATAATTCAAAGAGAACAAAGCAGATTAGATGATAAAAGTAAATTGGAAAGTTGCTTGAAAGTATATGCCCTATCTGAATCATGAAAGTTTCATTTTGACTAGACTGTCCCTTTATCAAGCCTAACCATGCTAGCATGGGCATCCACAGGTAGTTCTCCTGGATGGGAGAGATATATAAAATACACCATACAAATATAAGATATCAGTGGCCACATGTGCAGCGTCATTTTAAAAATGGTGGTTGCCTAAGCTTAGATACTTAAGGGTTAAAACTCCACAGGTGGGCATTTGCTCCACCTTTCACAAACTAGTGCCTGCTAGATATCTGTCCCTAACTGGCATCAGCAGAGATTACATAGGATTAGGAACTGCAAAGCAAAAGAAAAAAGCAAACCTTATCAACTCCAATAAATACAGATTGGCTCTTCCATTTAAATCAAGTGGTGGGTGCAGTTTTGCTATTGAAAAACAATTCCAGCAGACAATGTGTTAATGTATTATAAATCACTATAACATACTATGTTTATTACAAAAGTTTACTGTCCCTTTATCTAAAAGTCAAACTAGGAGATAACCTGATGTCAAATCAGAATGTTGGTAAAAATTCAACATTGGCAATGTAGCAGCAGCTTTTCAAGTCTATGGGAGTTGCCAATTAAAGGGACTATACTTGACAAAAAATACTATGTACATGTATAGTGTATAGTGCATATTAATCCATATAAAAAGTTTGTTTTTTAAATCAACATTAGAAAGAACTTATAGGCCCCTATTTATGAAAGGTCTGTCGGACATGATATGAGATTGCGGATCATGTCCGACAGACCTCGCTGAATGCGGAGAGCAATACGCTCTCCGCATTCAGCATTGCAGCAGCAGCTCTTGTGAACTGCTGGTGCACTGCCGCCCCCTGCAGATTCACTAGCAGGGGGGTGTCAACCCGATCGCATTCAATCGGGGTGGAATTGCAGCGATGTCTGTCCGCCTCCTCAGAGCAGGCGGACAGGTTATGGAGCAGGCTCGCCAGAAACACGGGCCCTCAAGCTCCATACGGAGCTTGATAAATGGATCCCTTAGACTTAAAGGGACAAATTTAAACTTTCCTGATTCAGATAGAGCATGCAGTTTAAAAAAAATCTTTCCTGTTTACTTCTTAAAAGTAAGTATTTTTATATGCACACTTTCTGGAGAACCAGCTTCTACTGATCATGTGCAAGAGTTCACAGCGTATACATATATGGGGGCCTATATATTAAGCCGCTGCTCCATAACCCTGTCCTCCTGAGGCGGACAGGAATCGCCGGAAATCAACCCGATCGAGTATTATTGGGTTGATTGACACCCCCTGTTGGCGGCCGCCAGCGAGTCTGCAGGGGAGCTGCTGGTGCAATGCTGAATATGGAGAGCGTATTGCTCTCCGCATTCAGCTATGTCTGTCGGACCTGATCCGCAGTGTCGGATCAGGTCCAACAGACATATGATAAATAGGCCCCACGGGCTCATGATTGGCTGATGGCTCTCATTTTTTTTTCTCATTTGTTAGAAAAAATCTATTGATAATCTGAAATATAGATTGCATTGTCTTTTTATTATGCACTTGTTGATTCAATTGATGGAATTCTACTGTATTTAATGGTCCTTTCAGTTATCTAGCAGATCTCTGGTTAATTTTCTGAGCACTAATTGCTACCGCAGCTACAGAGCTGGTAGTCAGACGAGCCGAGTCAGGAGCCAAAGCGAATAGTCAGACGAGCCGAGTCAGGAGCCAAAGCGAGTAGTCAGACGAGTCGGAATCAGGAACAAGGAAAACAGCAGAGTCAGGAACAAGCCAGGGATCAGGAACCAGGAGGAACGTCAGATCTCTGGTCAGATTTCAGATCGCTAATTGCTACCGCAAGCTTGCGGTCGTAATAACCAGCTACTTGTAATGGCTACTTAATTATTGCGTGCCCGCAAACAAGCAAATGTGCCCGTTTCCGTGTGTGTGATAATTTAGCGCTCCACCAGCCCAGAATGCTGCAGTAAGAATTTATTTGCCAGAAAAAGTACACTACCATTTTAAAGATAAGATATACCAACAATTAGTTAAATTTCCTACTGCCTGACTGAAGTGTGCCAAGTTTACCGCAGTGAAACAAACTTAATAAACACTGTATGAAGTCGCATGCGGAAGGATTATATTGTTAAAGGGAGATAAAACCCCAAAATTTTCTTTGGTCATACAGAGCAGACCATTTTAAAAAGTATCCAATTTACTTCTATTATAAAATTTGCTTTGTTCCTATGATATTCTATGTTGAAAAGATACCTAGGTAGGCATCTGGAGCACTACATGACAGGAAATAGCGCTGCCATCTAGTGCTATTGCAAATGGATCACATTCTTGCAAAACTGTTGCCACATAGTGCTGCAGAAAAGGTCCGGCTCCTAAGCATACGTCCCTGCTTAGGATACCAAGAGAACGAAGAAAAAATTATAATAGAGGTAAATTAGAAAGTTGTTTAGAATCACATGCTCTGTCTGAATCATGAAATAAAATTTAGGGATTTTATTCCCCTTTAAGTATATTTCCTTGTATGCTGAAGTCAGACAAAACATTTACATCAGTCATCCGATAATATTGTTCTCTTTTGCTGTCTGAGTAGTGAATGATCTTGTCAGCACCATGTTATAGTTTATGCAGGAATTATGTCATAGAAATCAGCAAATAATTAAGAATGCTAAGGTTTAATTGTCATGTTTATATTCAAGTCTGTTTCAAAAATATTTATATGTAGGGGCATATTTACCAATGTGCAAGCGGACATGATAGGAAATAGCGTATCATGTCCGCCGCACATCGATAAATGCCGACAGCATACGCTGTCAGCATTTATCATTGCACAAGCAGTTCTTGTGAACTGCAGGTGCAATGCCGCCCCTTGCAGATTCTCAGTCAATCAGCAGAATCAGGAACAGCCAGGGATCAGGAACCAGGAGGAACGTCAGATAGCCAGGTAATATACAGGAGCTTTCACAAACAGGTCTGAGACAACACAAAGGCAAAGCATACTGAACAGAGGCCCTTTAAATAATAAGTGATGACTGCATCCTGTCTCACAAGGATGATGCACACCAGTCTGGCCCTAAAAGGAAGTGCAGGAAATGAGCAGCATCCCCCACAATGCACCATAGTCTGCAAGAGAAGGGAGTAAAATGGCTGCCAGCAGCACATGGCAAACAAAACAGGTAAAAACCTTGACAGTACCCTCCCCTCAACGACCCCTCCCCTGCGGGAGGACAAAAGGCTTATTGGGGAAACAGGCATGGAAGGCACGGAGGAGGGCGGGAGCATGAACATTAGAGGAGGGAACCCATGAACGCTCCTCCGGACCGTAGCCCCTCCAGTGAACCAAATACTGTTTGCGGCCCCTGGACATACGAGAGTCAATAATGCTGCTGACCTCATACTCCTCATGTTTGTCAACAAAGATAGGATGGGGACGAGGCAACACAGTGGTAAACCGATTACAAACCAATGGTTTCCAGAGGGAGACAGGAAAAACATTGGAGATGCGCATTGCAGGAGGAAGGTCAAGAGTGTAAGCCACAGGATTGACCCGTCTGAGTATTCGAAAAGGACCAACATAACGGGGAGCCAGTTTATTGGAAGGCACACGAAGATTCAAGTTGCGGGAGGACAGCCAAACTCTTTAACCAACCTGGTAGGAAGGCGCGGGCAGACGCCTATGATCAGCCTGGAACTTTTGGCACGGCAAGGAACGATGAAGGCAATCCTGAATCTGCCCCCACGTTGAACAGAGTTGCCGGAGATGCTCCTCCAAAGCCGTAATACCCTGAAACATGAATGAATCGGGCAACAAGGATGGTTGAAACCCATAATTCGCCATGAATGGGAATAACAGGGAATGGAAGCATTAATAGCACTATTACGAGCAAACTCAGCCCAAGGTAACAGTTCAGACCAATTATTGTGGTGATCTGAGAAATAGCAATGGAGGAGCTGTTCCAGAGCTTGATTAGACCGTTCTGCAGCCCCATTGGATTGAGGGTGATATGCAGAGGAGAAGGAAAGCTGGATCCCCATTTGAGCACAAAAGGAACGCCAAAATCTGGAGACAAACTGGCTACCCCGGTCCGACACTATCTCCTTGGGTAACCCATGTAAACGGAAGACCTCCTGAGCAGTAGGCAACTTCTTCAAGGGTATGCAATGTGACATTTTAGAAAAACGGTCAACCACCATAAGGATAACAGTATTGCCATTGGAAACAGGGAGCTCGACAATGAAGTCCATGGAAAGATGTGTCCAAGATGTTTCCAAGGACGCTCACCATTAGCAATAGGTTGAAGAAGACCCACAGGAAGACATCGAGGAGTCTTATTCTCTGCCAAAACTGAGCAGGAGGCAACATACGCAGCAACATCAGAATGAAGACCTGGCCACCAGAATTGTCGAGTGACAGACCAAATCATTTAGTTCTTGCCTGGGTGACCTGTAGCTTTAGGATAGTGGTAAGTGTGCAAAAGTTTAGTTCGAAGATTCTCAGGAAAACAACACTTACCCAAGGGAAAAGTCAAATTAGTACGTATGGTAGCCAAAATATGGTCAGGAGATATAACTGGAGTAGGTACAGACTCCTCCTTGGACAGAGGCGAAAATTGTCGAGAGAGGGCATCAGCCCTAACATTCTTACTACCAGGCAGGTAGGAGACCACATAATTAAACCGAGACAAAAATAGCGCCCATCTAGCCTGTCGGGGTGACAAACGTTTTGCTTCAGAAAGATAAGTTAAATTCTTGTGGTCAGTAAGAATGAGCACTGGCACTCTAGTACCCTCAAGAAGATGCCTCCATTCCTTGAGTGCCAAAATTATAGCCAGTAATTCCCTGTCACCAATTTCATAATTACTCTCCACTGGAGACAATTTCTTAGAGAAGAAACCACACGGATGCAATGAACCATCAGGCATAGGACGTTGAGACAAGAGGGCACCTACTCCAGTCTCAGATGCATCAACCTCAAGAACAAAAGGCAGGACAGGGTTAGGTGGAGCCAGAACTGGAGCAGCAGCAAAGGCAGTCTTAAGACTATCAAATAGCAGTTGGTGACCAATGGAGTGGATCATTCTCTTTACGGGTCATATCTGTGATAGGTTTGACCAAGGAAGAAAAGTTTTTAATAAACTTTCTATAGTAATTGGCGAACCCCAAAAAAGTTGAATAGACCGAAGACCAACTGGGCGAGGCCACTGCAGAACTGCAGATAACTTGTCAGGATCCATGGAGAACCCTGCAACGGAGATAACATAACCTAGGAAGGTTACTTGAGTCTGATGGAACTCACACTTCTCGAGTTTACAAAACAGGCCATTCTCATGTAGTCTCTGAAGAACCTGTGTAACATCAGAACGATGAGCCTCAAGTGTGGGTGAGTGTATGAGGATGTCGTCTAAGTGCACCACAACACACTGTTGCAACATATCTCGTAGGACATCATTTATAAATTCCTGGAAAACAGCAGGAGCATTACATAGGCCAAAGGGCAATACAAGATACTCATAATGCCCGCTCCTGGTTTTTAATGCTGTTTTCCATTTGTGGCCCTCCTTGATCCTAACGAGATTTTACGCTCCACTCAAATCAAGTTTAGTAAAGACCATAGCTCCCTTGAGGCGGTCAAAGAGTTTCGTAATGAGCGGAATAGGGTAAGCATTCTTAATGGTAAGATGATTAAGACCCCTATAATCGATGCATGGTCTTAACTCGCCACCCTTCTTCTTTACAAAGAAGACGCCAGCCCCTGCAGGAGAGCAGGATTTGCGGATGATCCCGCGCGACAGAGCATCGACAACATACTCCTCCATAGCACAATTATCCGCAACAGACAGAGGGTAAACCCGGCCCCGAGGAGGCATGGCTCCGGGTTGCAGGTCTATGGCACAATCGTAAGACCGGTG
This sequence comes from Bombina bombina, assembly GCF_027579735.1. Lineage (NCBI taxonomy): Eukaryota > Metazoa > Chordata > Amphibia > Anura > Bombinatoridae > Bombina > Bombina bombina. The sequence goes on along the minus strand of NC_069499.1, from coordinate 1,127,577,736 downwards.
AGGAGGCAACGTACCGGCACGCACCTTGTCAAAAACGTCTAGGAACTCTCGGTACTCCTCTGGCAATTGAGATACCGAAGAAGTGCACAAGCCTTTAACTGGTTTCCGAAGACAAGTGAAAATACATTGCGGAGACCACGACAACATTTTGGACCTGCGCCAATCAAGACTGGGATTGTGCTTTTGGAGCCAGGGATAACCCAGAACAACCAGAAAATGCGGAGAGTTTATCACCTGGAACTGGAGGGCTTCAAAATGGAGAGTCCCAACAGCCATGGATAACGGAGCAGTTTTGTGAGTAACGAGTGCGGGCTGAAGGGGCCTGCCATCAATGGCCTCAATAGCAAGTGGAATGGACCGAGGCAAAACAGGAATGGAGTGTTTTGATACAAAAGCACTGTCAATGAAATAGCCCGCAGCACCGGAGTCAACAAGAGCCTGGGTGACTATGGAGGAGTCCACCCAGGAAAGGACAACTGTGACCAAAGGTTTCTAATTTAGCGGTTCCGGGGACGAGGATAAACAACCCAAGGTCTGCCTCCAACAGGACCTTAGGTGTGAGCGTTTCCCGGCCGTGTAGGACAAGACTTCAAAAGGTGGCCCTGTAACCCACAATAGATGCAGAGCCCCTCCCTCCTCCTAAAGGCCCTTTCCGCCGCGGAGAGACGTGTGAATCCCAACTGCATCGGCTCAGCAGTACCTGGTGACTCTGGACCAGGAGGCAAGGGAGGAGAGGGAGGCATGGGTGGGAACGAACACGTAGGAGACAACGGAACAGGAGGCTTCCGCAAGTGCTCCTTGAAAGAGGACCTCTTACTTAGTCTGATGTCAATTAGGATCAAAAAAGACACCAATGCTTCAAGATACTCTGGTAAATCTCTGGCAGCAACTTCGTCTTTAATCGCATCAGAGAGCCCATGAAAGAAGGCGGCAACAAGGGCTTCATTGTTCCAACCTACCTATGCGGCAAGTGTACGGAACTCAATGGCATACTGAGCAACAGATCTTGTACCTTGCTGAATGGACATGAGTCGTTTAGCAGCAGAGGAGGAGCGAGCCGGAACATCAAATACCCTTCGAAAAGGAGGCCACAAATTCAGGGTAATTTGAAATCACAGGTTTATTAGTCTCCCACAAGGGATTAATCCAGGCAAGAGCTGTGTCAGAGAGTAACGAGATGAGAAATCCCACCTTAGCTCTGTCAGAGGGAAACGCCTGAGGTAACATCTCAAAGTAAATGCCCACCTGGTTCAAAAACCCTCTGCACTGATTAGGATCGCCTCCATATCGCTGAGGTAGAGGTGCAGAACCGGACATGCTCCTGGTAGGACTAGGTGCAGCAGTGGAAACAGGAGCAGCCATAACTTGCGAGACATTTTGGTCCAAATATGCAGTGCAGTACATCCTGGAAATTATGGCAGGTAAAGGTGGATTATCAGCACCATCAGGATTCATGGCCTTTGCGTAATGTCAGGGTGCCAGGAATCAGACTGAGACAAGAAGTGCAAAAATAATCACACCTTTATTAATAGCAAAAAATAATAAAAAGTCCATAAGTCAAATAACAAGCCAGGAATAAAAAACCAGAGCTGGTAGTCAGACGAGCCGAGTCAGGAGCCAAAGCGAATAGTCAGACGAGCCGAGTCAGGAGCCAAAGCGAGTAGTCATACAAGCCGGAATCAGGAACAAGGAAAACAGCAGAGTCAGGAACAAGCCAGGGATCAGGAACCAGGAGGAACGTCAGATAGCCAGGTAATATACAGGAGCTCTCACAAACAGGTCTGAGACAACGCAAAGGCAAAGCATACTGAACAGAGGCCCTTTAAATAATAAGTGATGACATCACAATTCTGAGACTGCATCCTTTCTCACATGGATGATGCACACCAGCCTGGCCATAAAAGGAAGTGCAGGAAATGAGCAGCATCCCCCACAATGCATCATAGTCTACAAGAGAAGTGAGTAAAATGGCTGCCAGCAGCACATGGCAAACAAAACAGATAAAAACCCTGACAATGGCGATGTGGGGGGATGGCGGTTTAGGGGTTAATACATTTATTTAGTTGCGGTGGGCTCCGGGATCGGCAGGATAGGGGTTAATAACATAATGTAGGTGGCAGCGGTGTAGGGGGCGGCAGATTAGGGGTTAATAAGTATAATGTAGGTGGCGGCGGTGTAGGGGGCGGCAGATTAGGGGTTAATAAGTATAATGTAGGTGGTGGCGGTGTAGGGGGCGGCAGATTAGGGGTTAATAAGTATAATGTAGGTGGCGGTGGTGTAGGGGGCGGCAGATTAGGGGTTAATAAGTATAATGTAGGTGGCGGCGGTGTAGGTGGTGGCAGATTAGGGGTGTTTAGACTCGGGGTACATGTTAGGGTGTTAGGTGTAAACATAACTTTTATTATACCATAGGAATCAATGGGATATCGGGCAGCAGCGAACATGAGCTTTCGCTGCTTTCAGACTCCCATTGATTCCTATGACATCCGCCGCCTCCAGGGCGGCGGTTTGAAAACCAGGTACGCTGGGCCGGAATAGTGGCAAGCGTACCTGGTAGAAATTTGATAAGTAGTCAGATAGTGCCGAATTTGCATTCGGAACATCTGTAGTGACGTAAGCATCGATCTGTGTCGGACTGAGACCAGCGGATCGTATATTATGTCACAAAATTCTACTTTTGCCAGTCTGTAGGGTTTGATAAATATGGAGAATCAAGCTCTCCACAATTACTCTGCGGAATTCTAGCGTATTTGCGGTTGACTGCTTGATAAATAGGCCCCAATGAATGCTATAGTTTGCGCACAAGCGATATTGGGTTTTCGCATTATTTGTGTGGAAGTTAAATTGTGCTCATATTAGAAGTTTAAAGTAAATGAGAATGCGTGAGCGGAATCGCGATTTACGCTAGAATGATTACTGTGACCTCAGAGCACTGGTTAACTGTTTTGCGAAATAAAAAAGTCTCACAAAACACACATCAAAAATATTGCTTCTTGGCTCTAATAGACCCAGTAGTTCTGGTATAGAACCTATTAACGCCCACCCATCTGAGATATCTATCCAGACTTTATTTTTCAGTTTTGAAAAGCAGCTGAAAAACTAATGCAGACACTGGTGGGATATGGATACACTTAAAAAGTATCAAATTATCAAACAGATCCCCAGGGGACTGCATATGTTTAAAGGGACACTAAACAATTGAAAACAACTATCTTAAATCTCTCTATCCATCTTTGATATTAATATTTGTAATAGGCTTTGCTTGTCATATTATTACCGTTCTCTCTATATTCTGCTTCAAAAATAAATTGAATTCCAAACCCACCGTTATAAGCTTTGGTTTGCAGAACGAATTATTCACGATAACCTGAGTTATCAAGATGGCCGGCTTCGTCCATACTGCGCATGCGCGATCTATCTTACATGTCATCCTTTACGTCACCGTCCTCTAAACCATTTCGCAAACAGATGTGACAGTGGTCTGGACCCGTTAAGAACGTAACGCTGCGCTGCTAGAATCACCCTTGCAATAACGAGCATTACATTTATGTGGCATTTTATATATATACTAGCTACTAACATTGCGCTGTAATGTGTAAATGTTAATTGTGTGACTAGGAATACCTATTGAATTGATAGGATTTTGTATAGCGCATGCGTTGTGCCAGTAGCTTCATTCGGGTAACTGAGGGTTCAAAGTGGCAATCTGCGCATGCGCGAACCAATGGATTGTATTGCGCATGCGCCGGGTGACGAAACAATGCGATAATGATATTCACGAAAACACATTGTGATTGGAGATATAATTTTGTATTGAAGGCAGCATAAAAGGGTGTTTGGCTTCGATGATGCTTTTGCCAAAATAATATATATAGTTTTATAACGATTAAAACACTAGTTTTAAGGTCAAAGTAGGTAAGTTTTGATATTTGATTTATGTAGATTTGTTGGTGATGATTTATTTATATGCAAAATTTGAAACTTTTGGAATCCTTTAAGAGTTGCTCTTTCAAATACAATCTGACTCTGTTATCCCAATGGTAAGAGGCATTAAGTGAATGTTCTTTTAAACTAATTAAGATTTTGATCTCTCATAGAGAAAATCTAGTTAGTGAAGCTAGCACAGAAATAGTGATGTCGCGAATAGTTCGCCGGCGAATAGTTCCTGGCGAACATAGCATGTTCGCGTTCGCTGCGGCGGGTGAACATATGCAATGTTCGATCCGCCCCCTATTCGTCATCATTGAGTAATACTTTGACCCTCTACCTCACAGTCAGAAGACACATTCCAGCCAATCAGCAGCAGACACTCCCTCCCAGACCCTCCTACCTCCTGGACAGCATCCATTTTAGATTCATTTGGAAGCTGCATTCTTAGTGAGAGGAGTGACAGTGTAGCTGCTGATTTAATAGGGAAATTGATAGCTAGGCTAGTGTATTCAGTGTCCACTACAGTCCTGAAGAACTCATCTGATCTCTGCTGTAAGGACAGCACCCCAAAAAGCCCTTTTTAGGGCTAGAACATCAGTCTGTTTTTTTTTTTTCTGTGTAATCTAATTGCAGTTGCCTGGCTGCCAAGCCCCTTGCCCAGTGCCACCACTCATATCTGGTGTAACAGTAGTGTAAATTATAAAAAAAAAAAACTTTTTTGACTGTGAAACATCAATCTGCTAGTGTAATCTAATTGCAGTTGCCTGCCTGCTAGCCCAGTGCCACCACTCATATCTGGTGTAACAGTAGTGTAAATTTAAAAAAAAATAAACTTTTTTGACTGTGAAACATCAGTCTGCTAGTGTAATCTAATTGCAGTTGCCTGCCTGCCAGTGTGTGTGCCAGGCCGACTTGCCCAGTGCCACCACTCATATCTGGTGTAACAGTAGTGTAAATTAAAAAAAACAGAATTTATGTTTACCTGATAAATTACTTTCTCCAACGGTGTGTCCGGTCCACGGCGTCATCCTTACTTGTGGGATATTCTCTTCCCCAACAGGAAATGGCAAAGAGCCCAGCAAAGCTGGTCACATGATCCCTCCTAGGCTCCGCCTTCCCCAGTCATTCGACCGACGTAAAGGAGGAATATTTGCATAGGAGAAATCATATGATACCGTGGTGACTGTAGTTAAAGAAAATAAATCATCAGACCTGATTAAAAAACCAGGGCGGGCCGTGGACCGGACACACCCTTGGAGAAAGTAATTTATCAGGTAAACATAAATTCTGTTTTCTCCAACATAGGTGTGTCCGGTCCACGGCGTCATCCTTACTTGTGGGAACCAATACCAAAGCTTTAGGACACGGATGATGGGAGGGAGCAAATCAGGTCACCTAGATGGAAGGCACCACGGTTTGCAAAACCTTTCTCCCAAAAATAGCCTCAGAAGAAGCAAAAGTATCAAATTTGTAAAATTTGGTAAAAGTGTGCAGTGAAGACCAAGTCGCTGCCATACATATCTGATCAACAGAAGCCTCGTTCTTAAAGGCCCATGTGGAAGCCACGGCCCTAGTGGAATGAGCTGTGATTCTTTCAGGAGGCTGCCGTCCGGCAGTCTCATAAGCCAATCTGATGATGCTTTTAAGCCAAAAAGATAGAGAGGTAGAAGTTGCTTTTTGACCTCTCCTTTTACCAGAATAAACAACAAACAAGGAAGATGTTTGTCTGAAATCCTTTGTAGCATCTAAATAGAATTTTAGAGCACGGACAACGTCCAAATTGTGTAACAAACGTTCCTTCTATGAAACTGGATTCGGACACAAAGAAGGTACAACTATCTCCTGGTTAATATTTTTGTTGGAAACAACCTTCGGAAGAAAACCAGGCTCAGTACGTAAAAACCACCTTATCTGCATGGACCAGATAGGGCGGAGAACACTGCAGAGCAGATAACTCAGAAACTCTTCTAGCGGAAGAAATTGCAACCTAAAACAAAACTTTCCAAGATAATAACTTAATATCTACGGAATGTAAGGGTTCAAACGGAACCCCTTGAAGAACTGAAAGAACTAGATTAAGACTCCAGGGAAGAGTCAAAGGTCTGTAAACAGGCTTGATTCTAACCAGAGCCTGAACAAACGCTTAAACGTCTGGCACAGCTGCCAGCCTTTTGTGAAGTAAAACAGATAAAGCAGAGATCTGTCCCTTCAGAGAACTCGCAGAAAATCCTTTCTCCAAACCTTCTTGTAGAAAGGAAAGAATCTTAGGAATTTTTATCTTGTTCCATGGGAATCCTTTAGATTCACACCAACAGATATATTTTTTCCATATATTATGGTAAATTTTTCTAGTTACAGGCTTTCTAGCCTGAATAAGAGTATCTATTACAGAATCTGAAAACCCACGCTTTGATAAAATCAAGCGTTCAAACTCCAAGCAGTCAGTTGGAGGAAAACCAGATTCGGATGTTCGAATGGACCCTGAATAAGAAGGTCCTGTCTCAAAGGTAGCTTCCATGGTGGAGCCGATGACACATTCACCAGGTCTGCATACCAAGTCCTGCGTGGCCACACAGGAACTATCAAGGTCACTGAAGTCCTCTCCAGATTGATCCTGGCTACCAGCCTGGGAATGAGAGGAAACGGTGGGAATACATAAGCTAGGTTGAAGTTCAAAGGTGCTACTATTGTATCCAATAGAGTCGCCTTGGGATCCCTGGATTTGGACCCGTAACAAGGGACCATGAAGTTCTGACGAGAGGCCATCAGAACCATGTCTGGAATGCCCCATAATTGAGTTATTTGGGCAAAGATTTCCAGATGGAGTTCCCACTCCCCCGGATGCTCCTCCATCGCCAGGGAACTCCTTGTTACCCCCTGATGGTTGATATATGTAACAGTCGTCATGATGTCTGATTGAAACCTTATGAATTTGGCCTTTGCTAGTCGAGGCCAAGCCTTGAGAGCATCGAATATCGCTCTCAGTTCCATTATGTTTATCGGGAGAAGAGAGTCTTCCCGAAACCATAGACCCTGAGTTTTCAGGGGTTCCCAGACCGCGCCCCAGCCCACCAGACTGGCGTCGGTCGTGACAATGACCTATTCTGGTCTGCGGAAGCTCATTCCCTGTGACAGGTTGTCCAGGGTCAGCCACCAACGGAGTGAATCTCTGGTTATTTGATCTACTTGTATCGTCGGAGACAAGTCTGTATAATCCCCATTCCACTGTCTGAGCATGCCCAGGTGCAATGGTCTTAGATGAATTTGTGCAAAAGGAACTATGTCCATTGCCGCAACCATCAAACCTATTACTTCCATGGACTGCGCTATGGAAGGAAGAAGAACAGAATGAAGTACCTGACAAGAGCTTAGAAGTTTTGATTTTCTGGCCTCTGTCAGAAAAACCTTCATTTCTAAGGAAACTATTATTGTTCCCAAGAAGGGAACTCTTGTTGACGGGGACAGAGAACTTTTTTCTATGTTCACTTTCCACCTGTGAGATCTGAGAAAGGCTAGGACAATGTCCGTATGAGCCCTTGCTTTTGACAGAGGCGACACTTGAATCAGGATGTCGTCCAAGTAAGGTACTACTGCAATGCCCCTTGGTCTTAGCACCGCTAGAAGGGACCCTAGTACCCTTGTGAAAATCCTTGGAGCAGTGGCTAATCCGAATGGAAGTGCCACAGGTAATGCTTGTCCAGAAAGGCGAACCTTAGGAACCGAAAATGTTCCTTGTGGATAGGAATACGTAGGTACGCATCCTTTAAGTCCACCGTGGTCATGAATTGACCTTCCTGGATGGTAGGAAGGATCGTTCGAATGGTTTCCATTTTGAATGATGAAACCCTTAGAAACTTGTTTAGAATCTTGCGATCTAAAATAGGTCTGAATGTTCCCTCTTTTTTGGGAATAATGAACAGGTTGGAGTAAAAAACCCATCCCTTGTTCTCCTAATGGAACAGGATGAATCACTCCCATGCTTAACAGGTCTTCTACACAGTGTAAGAATGCCTGTTCGAAGATAATTGAGACCTGTGGAACCTTCCCCTTGGGGGTAGTTCCCTGAATTCCAGGAGATAACCTTGAGAAACTATTTCTAGCGCCCAAGGATCCTGAACATCTCTTGCCCCAGCCTGAGCAAAGAGAGAAAGTCTGCCCCCCACCAGATCCTTCCCAGATCGGGGGCCAACACTTCATGCTGTTTTGGTAGCAGTGGCAGGTGACTTGGCCTGCTCACCCTTGTTCCAGCCTTGCATCGGCCTCCAGGCTGGCTTGGTTTGAGAAGTATTACCCTCTTGCTTAGAGGGTGTAGAATTTGAGGCTGGTCCGTTTCTGCGAAAGGGACGAAAATTTGGCTTCTTTTTAGCCTTAAAAGACCTATCCAGAGGAAGGGCGTGGCCCTTTCCCCCAGTGATGTCTGAAATAATCTCTTTCAAGTCAGGGCCAAACAGTGTTTTACCCTTGAAAGGGATGTTAAGCAAAAGCACTCTGCGCGCCACGATAGCAAACCCTGAATTATTCGCCGCTAATCTAGCTAATTGCAAAGCGGCATCTAAAATAAAAAAGAGTTAGCCAATTTAAGAGCTTGAACTCTGTCCAAAACCTCCTCGTACAAGGATTCTTTATTGAGCGACATTTCTAGTTCTTTGAACCAGAAACACGCAGCTGTAGTGACAGGAACAATGCATGAAATTGGTTGTAGAAGGTAACCTTGCTGAACAAACATCTTTTTAAGCAAACCCTCTAACCTTTAATCCATAGGATCTTGAAAGCACAACTATCTTCTATAGGAATAGAAGTGCGTTTGTTTAGAGTAGAAACCGCCCCCTCGACCTTGGGGACTGTATGCTATAAGTCCTTTCTGGGGTCGACTATAGGAACTAATTTCTTAAATATAGGGGGAGGACAAAAGGTATGCCGGGCCTTTCCCACTCCTTATTTACTATGTCCGCCACCCGCTTGGGTATAGGAAAAACATCGGGGGGCACCGGAACCTCTAGGAACTTGTCCATCTTACCTAATTTCTCTGGAATGACCAAATTGTCACAATCATCCAGAGTAGATAATACCTCCTTAAGTAGTGCGTGGAGATGTTGAAATTTAAATTTAAAAGTTACAATATCAGGTTCTGCTTGTTGAGAAATTTTCCCTGAATCTGAAATTTCTCCCTTAGACAAAACCTCCCTCCTGGCCCCTTCAGATAGGTGTGAGGGTATGTCAGAACAGATATCATCAGCGTCCTCTTGCTCTTCAGTGTTTAAAACAGAGCAATCACGCTTTCTCTGATAAGTAGGCATGTTGGAAAAAATGCATGCAATAGAATTATCCATTACAGCCATTAATTGTTGTATGGTAATAAGTATTGGCGCACTAGATGTACTAGGGGCCTCTTGTGTGGGCAAAACTGGTGTAGACACAGAAGGGGATGATGCAGTACCATGCTTACTCCCCTCATTAGAGGAATCATCTTGGGCAATATCATATCTATGGCATTATTATCCCTACTTTTTATATATCACATATATTTAAATGGGGAGACACATTGGCTTTCATACATATAGAACATCGTTATCTGATGGTTCAGACATGTTAAACAGGCTTAAACTTGTCAACAAAGCACAAAAAACGTTTTACAATAAAACCGTTACTGTCCCTTTAAATTTCAAACTGAACACACTTTATTACTGAATATGTGAAAAAGTATGAAGGAAATGTTCAAATTTCACCACAGTAACTTAAAGCCATAAAAGTATTGCACACCAAATTTGAAAGCTTTAACCCTTAAAATAACGGAACCGGAGCCGTTTTTACATTTAACCCCTATACAGTCCCAGGTATCTGCTTTGCTGAGACCCAACCAAGCCCAGAGGGGAATACGATACCAAATGATGCCTTCTATAAGCTTTTTCAGTGGTTCTTAGCTCCTCACACATGCATCTGCATGCCATGCTTTCCAAAAACAACTGCGCATTAGAGGCGCGAAAATGAGGCTCTGTCTATGACTAGAAAAGGCCCCCAGTGAAAAAGGTGTCCAATACAGTGCCTGCCGTTTTTATTAAAACAATCCCCAAGATTTAACAACTATTAAAAGTAATAGGCCTAGATTTAGAGTTCGGCGGTAGCCGTCAAAACCAGCGTTAGAGGCTCCTAACGCTGGTTTTGGGCGCCCGCTGGTATTTGGAGTCAGTGATTAAAGGGTCTAACGCTCACTTTACAGCCGCGACTTTTCCATACCGCAGATCCCCCTACGCCATTTGCGTAGCTTATCTTTTCAATGGGATCTTCCTAACGCTGGTATTTAGAGTCGTTTCTGCAGTGAGCGTTAGAGCTCTAACGACAAGATTCCAGCCGCCTGAAAATAGCAGGAGTTAAGAGCTTTCTGGCTAACGCCGGTTTATAAAGCTCTTAACTACTGTACCCTAAAGTACACTAACACCCATAAACTACCTATGTACCCCTAAACCGAGGTCCCCCCACATCGCCGCCACTCGATTAAAATTTTTAACCCCTAATCTGCCGACCGCCACCTACGTTATACTTATGTACCCCTAATCTGCTGCCCCTAACACCGCCGACCCCTGTATTATATCTATTAACCCCTAACTTGCCCCCCACAACGTCGCCGCAAGCTACTTAAAATAATTAACCCCTAATCTTCCGACCGCAAATCGCCGCCACCTACGTTATCCCTATGTACCCCTAATCTGCTACCCCTAACATCGCCGACCCCTATGTTATATTTATTAACCCCTAATCTGCCCCCCACAACGTCGCCGACACCTACCTACACTTATTAACCCCTAATCTGCCGAGCGGACCTGAGCGCTACTATAATAAAGTTATTAACCCCTAATCCGCCTCACTAACCCTATCATAAATAGTATTAACCCCTAATCTGCCCTCCCTAACATCGCCGACACCTACCTTCAATTATTAACCCCTAATCTGCCGACCGGAGCTCACCGCTATTCTAATAAATGTATTAACCCCTAAAGCTAAGTCTAACCCTAACACTAACACCCCCCTAAGTTAAATATAATTTTTATCTAACGAAATAAATTAACTCTTATTAAATAAATAATTCCTATTTAAAGCTAAATACTTACCTGTAAAATACATCCTAATATAGCTACAATATAAATTATAATTATATTATAGCTATTTTAGGATTAATATTTATTTTACAGGCAACTTTGTAATTATTTTAACCAGGTACAATAGCTATTAAATAGTTAAGAACTATTTAATAGTTACCTAGTTAAAATAATTACAAATTTACCTGTAAAATAAATCCTAACCTAAGATATAATTAAACCTAACACTACCCTATCAATAAAATAATTAAATAAACTACCTACAATTACCTACAATTAACCTAACACTACACTATCAATAAATTAATTAAACACAATTGCTACAAATAAATAAAATTAAATAAACTATCTAAAGTACAAAAAATAAAAAAGAACTAAGTTACAGAAAATAATAAAATATTTACAAACATAAGAAAAATATTACAACAATTTTAAACTAATTACACCTACTCTAAGCCCCCTAATAAAATAACAAAGCCCCCCAAAATAAAAAATTCCCTACCCTATTCTAAAATACAAATATTACAAGCTCTTTTACCTTACCAGCCCTGAACAGGGCCCTTTGCGGGGCATGCCCCAAGAATTTCAGCTCTTTTGCCTGTAAAAAAAAACATACAATACCCCCCCCCCAACATTACAACCCACCACCCACATACCCCTAATCTAACCCAAACCCCCCTTAAATAAACCTAACACTACCCCCCTGATGATCTTCCTACCTTGTCTTCACCATGCCAGGTTCACCGATCCGTCCTGGCTCCAAGATCTTCATCCAACCCAAGCGGGGGCTAGACATCCACTGAAGAAGTCCAGAAGAGGGTCCAAAGTCTTCCTCCTATCCGGCAAGAAGAGGACATCCGGACCGGCAAACATCTTCTCCAAGCGGCATCTTCTATCTTCTTCCATCCGATGACGACCGGCTCCATCTTGAAGACCTCCAGCGCGGATCCATCCTCTTCTTCCGACGACTAGACGACGAATGACGGTTCCTTTAAGGGACGTCATCCAAGATGGCGTCCCTCGAATTCCGATTGGCTGATAGGATTCTATCAGCCAATCGGAATTAAGGTAGGAATTTTCTGATTGGCTGATGGAATCAGCCAATCAGAATATAGTTCAATCCGATTGGCTGATCCAATCAGCCAATCAGATTGAGCTCGCATTCTATTGGCTGTGGAAACAGCCATCGATTTTAGTAACGGTTGCTAAAATCATTTTCCTCTTACAAACAGAAATCTTCATCTCTTTCCTGTTTCAGAGTAAATAGTACATACCAGCACTATTTTAAAATAACAAACTCTTGATTGAAGAATAAAAACTACATTTAAACACCAAAAAACTCTAAGCCATCTCCGTGGAGATGTTGCCTGTACAACGGCAAAGAGAATGACTGGGGTAGGCGGAGCCTAGGAGGGATCATGTGACCAGCTTTGCTGGGCTCTTTGCTATTTCCTGTTGGGGAAGAGAATATCCCACAAGTAAGGATGACGCCGTGGACCGGACACACCTATGTTGGAGAAATATATATTTTTTGCCCAGTGCCACCACTCATATCTTGTTTAATAGTAGTGTAGTGTTAGGTTAATTGTAGGTAATTGTAGGTAGTTTATTTAATTAATTTATTGATAGGGTAGTGTTAGGTTTAATTATATCTTAGGTTAGGATTTATTTTACAGGTAAATTTGTTATTATTTTAACTAGGTAACTATTAAATAGTTCTTAACTATTTAATAGCTATTGTACATGGTTAAAATAATTACAAAGTTGCCTGTAAAATAAATATTAATCCTAAAATAGCTATAATATAATTATAATTTATATTGTAGCTATATTAGGATTTATTTTACAGGTAAGTATTTAGCTTTAAATAGGAATCATTTATTTAATAAGAGTTAATTTATTTCGTTAGATAAAAATTATATTTAACTTAGGGGGGTGTTAGTGTTAGGGTTAGACTTAGCTTTAGGGGTTAATACATTTATTAGAATAGCGGTGAGCTCCGGTCGGCAGATTAGGGGTTAATAATTGTAGGTAGGTGTCGGCGATGTTAGGGAGGGCAGATTAGGGGTTAATACTATTTATGATAGGGTTAGTGAGGCGGATTAGGGGTTAATAACTTTATTATAGTAGCGCTCAGGTCCGCTCGGCAGATTAGGGGTTAATAAGTGTAGGCAGGTGTCGGCGACGTTGTGGGGGGCAGATTAGGGGTTAATAAATATAACATAGGGGTCGGCGATGTTAGGGCAGCAGATTAGGGGTACATAGGGATAACGTAGGTGGCGGCGGTTTACGGAGCGGCAGATTAGGGGTTAAAAGTGTAATGCAGGGGTCAGCGATAGCGGGGGCGGCAGATTAGGAGTTAATAAGTGTAAGGTTAGGGGTGTTTAGACTCGGGGTACATGTTAGGGTGTTAGGTGCAGACTTAGGAGGTGTTTCCCCATAGGAAACAATGGGGCTGCGTTAGGAGCTGAACGCTGCTTTTTTGCAGGTGTTAGGTTTTTTTTCAGCTCAAACAGCCCCATTGTTTCCTATGGGAGAATCGTGCACGAGCACGTTTTTGATGCCGGCCGCGTCCGTAAGCAACTCTGGTATCGAGAGTTGCATTTGCGGTAAAAATGCTCTACACTCCTTTTTTGGAGCCTAACGCAGCATTTGTTTGAACTCTCGATACCAGAGTTAAATTTATGGTGCGGCCAGAAAAAAACCCGCGGAGCGTTAACAGCCCTTTTACCGCCGAACTCTAAATCTAGGCCATAATCTGCCAAATATACTTAGTAAAGTAATCGTTTTAGCCCAGAAAAATGTCTACCAGTTTTTTAAGCCCTAATGAAGCCCTTTATTCTTTTACTTAAACTAAGAAAATGGCTTACCGGTTCCCATAGGGAAAATGACAGCTTCCAGCATTACCGAGTCTTGTTAGAAATGTGTCATACCTCAAGCAGCAAAAGTCTGCTCACTGTTTCCCCCAACTGAAGTTAATTCCTCTCAACAGTCCTGTGTGGAAACAGCCATCGATTTTAGTAACGGTTGCTAAAATCATTTTCCTCTTACAAACAGAAATCTTCATCTCTTTCCTGTTTCAGAGTAAATAGTACATACCAGCACTATTTTAAAATAACAAACTCTTGATTGAAGAATAAAAACTACATTTAAACACCAAAAAACTCTAAGCCATCTCCGTGGAGATGTTGCCTGTACAACGGCAAAGAGAATGACTGGGGAAGGCGGAGCCTAGGAGGGATCATGTGACCAGCTTTGCTGGGCTCTTTGCTATTTCCTGTTGGGGAAGAGAATATCCCACAAGTAAGGATGACGCCGTGGACCGGACACACCTATGTTGGAGAAATATATATTTTTTGCCCAGTGCCACCACTCATATCTTGTTTAATAGTAGTGTAAGTGTACATTTAAAAAAAAAAAGTTTTTGGACTGTGAAACATCAGTCTGCTTTTTTGTGTCAGGCTCACAGCGTATACTGTGCCCACTTGCCCAGTGCCACCACTCATATCTTGTTTAATAGTAGTGTAAGTGTACATTTAAAAAAATAAAAACTTTTTGGACTGTGAAACATTAGTCTGCTTTTTTGTGTCAGGCTCACAGCGTATACTGTGCCCACTTGCCCAGTGCCATCACTCATATCTTGTTTAATAGTAGTGTAAGTGTACATTTAAAAAAATAAACTTTTTGGACTGTGAAACATCAGTCTGCTTTTTTGTGTCAGGCTCACAGCGTATACTGTGCCCACTTGCCCAGTGCCACCACTCATATCTTGTTTAATAGTAGTGTAAGTGTACATTTAAAAAAATAAAAACTTTTTGGACTGTGAAACATTAGTCTGCTTTTTTGTGTCAGGCTCACAGCGTATACTGTGCCCACTTGCCCAGTGCCACCACTCATATCTTGTTTAATAGTAGTGTAAGTTTACATTTAAAAAGAAAAAAAACTTTTTGGACTGTGAAACATCAGTCTGCTTATTTTGTGTCAGGCTCACAGCGTATACTGTGCCCACTTGCCCAGTGCCACCACTCATATCTTGTTTAATAGTAGTGTAAGTGTAAATTTAAAAAATTAAACTTTTTGGACTGTGAAACATCAGTCTGCTTTTTTGTGTCAGGCTCACAGCATATACTGTGCCCACTTGCCCAGTGCCACCACTCATATCTTGTTTAATAGTAGTGTAAGTGTACATTTAAAAAAAAAAAGGTTTTTGGACTGTGAAACATCAGTCTGCTTTTTTGTGTCAGGCTCACAGCGTATACTGTGCCCACTTGCCCAGTGCCACCACTCATATCTTGTTTAATAGTAGTGTAAGTGTACATTTAAAAAAAAATGACAGGCAGAGGCAGGCCACCCCGCAGGTGCCGTCGTGGTCGTGGTGCTGTGATTCCCTTTGGCCCTAGAATAATGCCCAGTGTTCAGAGGCCACGTACCATGAACTCGAAAAGTTCTGAGGACATAGTTGACTTTTTAACACAGGACACCCAATCTTCTATAGCTTCCGCTCCGAACCTTGATGCACAATCCTCCTCCAGCTTATCTTCGGGCAGTACCTCTCAAGTTACCACTCGCCCGCCTGCCGCCACCACCAACACTAGCACCACAGCCGCTTCACTTGATCTGTCAGAGGAGTTATTTACACATCAGTTGGAAGAAATGAGTGATGCGCAACCATTATTGCCAGAGGATGTAGATAACAGGGATATGTCTCAGTCAGGCAGCATTACACACATGGACGTACGGTGTGATGATGATGATGATGTTGTACCCGCTGCGGGAGTTTGGTCTGTCACTGTGAAGCGGGCGTAACCCTTACACTACCTGATCGATACAACATCATACCTGATGTTTTAAAGCACGTTATTCTGAACAATTTAGGAATGTTAGGTGATTTATGCCCTTTATATATTAAAACCAGACTCTGCATCAACTATGTAATTTTCCATGGGAGTTTTGCCATAGATCCCCCTCCGGCATGCCACAGTCCAGGTGTTAGTACCCTTGAAACAACTTTCCCATCACTATTGTGGCCAGAAAGAGTCCCTGTGGGTTTTAAAATTTGCCTGCCCATTGAAGTCTATGGGGGTTCACCCGGATCGCAAACTCTCACGGGAGGTCGTGTTCGCAGTTCGCGAACCCAAATTTTTAGGTTCACAACATCACTACACAGAAATAGAAAATCTTCGAAAACAACCATTTGCTGTAAAAACTAATGAAAAATATGAAAATCTTAAAGGGACAGTCAACACCAGAATTGTTGTTGTTTGATAAGAAAGATAATCCCTTTATTACCCATTCCCTAGTTTTGCATAACCAACACTGGTACAAAAATACACTTTTCCTTCTTAATATGAGGAGAGTCCATGGCATCATTCCTTACTGTTGGGAAATACTGAACCTGGCCGCCAGGAGGAGGCAAAGACACCCCAGCCAAAGGCTTAAATACTCCCCCTACTTCCCTCATATCCCAGTCATTTTTTGCCTTTCGTCAAAGGAGGTTGGCAGAGAAGTGTCAGAAGATTCGGAGTAGTTCCTTATGAAGGGTATCTGCCCTTCAAAATGGGACTGGAGTTTTAAGTAGTCTTGTCAGCATTTCAGTGAGAGCATCGACGAATGTTAGAGTCTGGAGAAGCAGGGAGAGTCTTTCTGCGAACCCATCCAGACTCGTATTAACAGCTCCTAAGCAATCAGTGTTGACGAGTTTAACTGCTTGCTTCCATCACTCAAGTCCATGTCAGGAGCAATGCTACAAGACTGTCAAACTTGAGAGGCTATTTTTCTGTTCCACGGCATAGATTCCGGTAAGATCGCTTCATTTTTTATACACATATGATAACACAAGAAGACAGGGTCACAGTGTGGCTCCTTTTATCTGTTTGGAATCAAGGGTTAATATCTCCGGAGGGGGATTATTGAACAGGGGGGATTAATCACATCATTTTATTTAATATTGATTAAGCTGCGACATGTGTGAGATGTGGCTCAGGCAGATGTTGGAACATTCAGGTTTACTTTCGTTTTTTAGAAGCTGTGCAGCCTGAAAGGCTTGGCATGCTTTTTTCCTATAGCAGGGGCGGTCCAGCATTGCGGACCATGTGAACGGGTGTGGTTACACTGATTTCCTCTTTCCTGACCGTGCGGTTTACCGGAGAAGAAGCGGTTTCTCTGTTTGGTCTGGGTCATAGGAGGTGGTGAGTGCCCCAGCCATTGGGGGTGTAAAGGTGCCTTTTTATCTTGTTATCTATAGTCTGCTTTATAAGCACAAGTTATGGAGGATTCTGATGTGTTAGAGGGTACTCCCTCTTTACCTAAATCTAATACCTGTCTATATTGTGAGGAGGCCACGGTATACCCGCCTGCTCAATTATGTTCCACATGCCTTGATAAAGTAATCATGTCAAAGAAAGTTAATATGTTTGATACCACTGAGCCGTCCACCTCTGAGGAGTCTCCGTCCCATGAGGTGCGCACCCTACAGTCATCTCCTATTACACATGCAGCTTCCTAATCCACGATCTGGAGGGGCCTTTTTACCGCCAGACTTTGCTGAGCAATTACAAACTGCAGTGTCTGCGGCCTTTAGTGCTTTACCTCGCCCGGCTAAGCACAAGCAAAAGGTTAAATATTGCTATCCTTCCCAGGGGTCATCTACTAGCTTATTGGATTTATCTGATACGAGATTATCCGATGATGAAGGCGCCTCTAATACTTCAGAGGGTGCTCTTTCTGGGTCGTAATCTGCTGCCTCTAGGCCTCCAGCTGCTGAGGAACCAGACTTTAGATTTAGGATTGAGCATTTTCACTTTCTGCTGAAGGAAGTTTTGGCTACATTAGAGGTTCCAGAGCCCAAATTGCCTGAGGAACCTTTGATTCCTAAATTAGATAAGGTCTATGGGGACAGGGTTGTACCACAAACTTTCCCGGTTCCTGTAAAGATGACAAAGAAAATAGAAACTCTGTTAAGACAGATGTTTCAACATACAGGATATTTGTTTCAACTGGCAGCGGCTGTTGCTGCGGTTGCTGGAGCGGCTACCTACTGGTGCGACTCCTTATCTGAGTTGATTGAGGTGGAGGGTCCCCTCGACGTGATCCAGGAAAGAATTAAGGCCTTAAGGGCAGTGGCGGCTCGTGGGTTATTCAAATGGGGGTTCACGGACCAGTTATGTAAAATATATATATATTAATTAAAAAATAAAGATAGGGAGAGAAACTATACTTCGGTTTCTTTTTAATGCCGTGATTTCCTTGTTTCCTATATAAACTTGCTTCTAAATATGCTTAACCGCTAATGATAAAATATTCTTTTTTTCTGTACATCAACCTTGTTTTTGAAAAGTCCTTTTAAAGTGAAAATCCAAGTGGTTGAAATATATAAGAAAAGGAAAAAAGGTGTCACGCATTCAGCAAATATGATTGGCCAATATGGACACACCTTATTATATCTGCAGGTGAGCAATCAATAAAAGCAGCAAGTTCTATCCTAGATTGATAGTCCTGACGAGGCCCCGACCGCACAGCATTGTGGGGCGAAACGCGCGTCAACCTAATCATTCTGAAAGAGCAGCATAAGTATAGCGCCTGAAAGTTTGGTGGGTGCATACTTAACGGCCCGGAAGATTTCTGGCGGAGGCGTAAGAAAGTTGATTTGCCCAAAAATGGAATTCCAAGTCTGACCTGTGTTCTTTCAAGCAAAGATACAGACCGAACCAGTTGGGATTGACAGGACGTCGGAGGAGGAGTCCCGGTCCACTTACCTGAAAGCCTCTTGAAAGTGCCTTGCATACCCGGATCATGCTGCAAAAAAACAAGGTCGTATGCATTTGTTTAAACTGATGAGCCGCTCAAGGATAACGAGCCGACACTTTCTAAGATTAGTAATATCTGGCTAACTGATGTTTGAGGACGCTTTTACCTCGGTACCGTCAGTTGTTTCAAGTAATGTTCAATGCCATATCTATCAGTAATTCTGAGACTCTAAGCAATCATATTACACAATCACCTAGTCTTTACCATCAGGACTTTGATTCAAGATGTTTCATCATTTTTGTCCTTAAAGTCACAACTATATGTGGCATTTTTTTTTACTGTTGAATATCTATGTATCTTAGAAGCCTGTGAGCTCCTGTACTTAATATTTACCTGTGTTGAGTATTAATAGACACATTTAAATCAGATAGTTTATCCACTGCAGTGGCGCTCTATTGTTTAGCAAATGTATGCTTGCCTTGTTTTGTTTATGTTATAGGAATAAAAGTCATGGTTTTTTGAAGAGACCGAGGTGTGTCAGTTGTTTCTGTGTCTGGATACAAATGTTTCAGCCTTTAATCTACATATTAGATCAATCAGGAGTAGATTGTTGCTGAGTGCTGTTTTCCCCTACTTTATACATAGTATACTCATATAGCTCTGCTATGTCATAATATTTTTCTTTTTAAAAATATTCTGAAATTATATACGTATATATATATATATATATATATATATATATATTACACACACACTGTATATTAAAAAATAATATATATCTATATATATACAGTATATATATATATATATATATATATATATATATATATATATATATATATATATATATTACAAAATGTATCCAACCAAAAATGTATTAAATACCTATGTGGTAAAATATCAGCTTAGTTTTTTTCACAATTCACACACACATATATTTATATATATATATATATATTACCCTCACACACAATCATATTATAGTGCTTGCTATATTACTTGCAGCCAGCAGGTGGCAGTGGTGCATAACGTTTAAGAATTACAGCAGTGAAGATTTCTAAGATGGAAAACGTTTTTACTACATGTGTTATGTATATTCTTTACGTATGCATAACGATTTTTTTATTTATTTTACATCTCAAGGTATGGCTCTATAACACAAATGTAGTAAAAACGTTTTCCATCTTAGAAATCTTAACTGCTGTAATTCTCCCTGATCGGCTACACTGAACTGCTCTACTTGCTGCTGTTGCAGTATACACTCTCTATCTTTATGCTGTAATAAGATCTGAGTGAGTTTTTGCCAAAGTAGATATGATGATAAAGTAGGATAGAGCTATACCTTGATTAGCAGTGCCAGTGTTTGTTCCACACGCACGCAAGTCTGCAGCCCCTCCTCCCCTGACCACCAGACCGCTCTCTCATTGGCTAAGTAATGGCTATGCATTATGGGACTTGTAGTTAGTTCCTAGCCTTGGGAGCTCCCCCTGCTGCCCGCCCATAGAAATTGCCCAACCGCACACTGAAAATTGTGCTATTAGCAAAGGTATAGGCTCTGTTATGGGCGGAGCAGCAGGCACATCGAAAAAATGTGCAAAGGGATATAGCAGGCTATACCTCTCTACCGCATGTGCGTTAGAGAGGTATAGAGGTACATAAAAGGATTTTTTATTATTATTAGTAGACAGTAGACTGGAACATTTTTTGGCAGAATAAATATAATGTTTCCAATTGGGGGGCTATTGGAGAAATTATATTTATTCAGCCAAAAAATGTATTTTCTTTCTTTTTGGCCAATTCTTTTATTTGTGATGCAAATTATTCGCCTGAATGCCAAGGCTTCAGGTTTTTCTGTTCAAGCCTGTAGGGCACTCTGGCTGAAGTCCTGGTCTGCGGACATGACTTTGAAATCAAGACTTCTTTCTCTCCCATTTAAGGGAATGATTCTATTTGGTCCAGGCCTGGACTCAATTATCACCACGATAACTGGAGGCAAAGGTGCCTTTTTACTGCAGGATAAGAGGAACAACCTAAGGGACAAGGTCCTAATTTTATTTCCTTTCGTTCAGATAAATCCCAACATCAGCAGCCCTCCACAAAGCTCTAGCAATCCAAGGGGACTTGAAAGTCGGCTAAGTCCTGTAATAAATCCAAGCAGAACAAGAAGCATGCCGAGGCAAAGTCGGCATGAAGGGACGGCCCCCGATCTGGCTCTGGATCGTGTAAGGGGTTAGACTGTCGCTCTTTTTGGATGCTTGGGGATGTACAAGACCCGTGGGTCCTGGAGGTCATCGCTCAGGAATACAGGATAGGTTTCAAGTCTCATCCACCCAGGGGCAGATTCCTCTTGTCAAACCTGTCTTCAAGGCCAGAAAAAAGAGAAGCCTTTCTGGGGTGCGTGAGGTATCTCTCCTCCCTGGGAGTCATTGTCCCAGTACCTCTTACAGAAAGAGGTTAGGGATACTATTCAAACCTCTTTGTGTTCCCAAATTAGGAGGGAAATTTCCACCCAATTCTGGACCTAAGGTGCTTAAACAAGTTCCTATCTGTCCCTTCATTCAAGATGGAGACAATAAGGTCTATCCTTTCCTTAGTTTAAGAAGGACAGTTCATGACCATGATAGATCTGAAGGATGCTTACCTTCACGTTCCAATACACAGGGAACAGTTCCTAAGATTTACGTTCCTGGACCAGCACTTCCAGTTTTTCGCACTTCTGTTTGGTCTAGCTACTGCTCCAAGATTTTTTACAAAGGTTCTAGGGGCTCTGCTTGCAGTGGCCAGAACCAGAGGTATAGCAGTAGCACCATACTTGGATGATATTCTGGTTCAAGTTCCATCTTGTCATCTGGCAGAGGACCATTCGATAGCCCTTCTATCTCTTCTTTGATCTCATGGATGGAAGAAAAACTTAGAAAAGAGTTCTCTTATTCCCAGTACCAGGGTGGAATTCCTGGGTACTATAATAGACTCCATATCCATGTGGATATATCTTACAGACCAGAGACATTACAAGCTAACTTCTGCTTGTTTTGCCCTCCTTAAGGCCCTCTGTGGCTCGGTGTATGGAGGTGATTGGTTTCATGGTGTCCAGTATGGACATCATTCCTTTTGCCAGGTTCCATCTCAGACCACTTTAGCTGTGCATGCTGAGACAGTGGAATGGCGATCATTCAGATCTGTCTCAACAGATTTCTCTGGACTACCGGTCAAGAGAATCGCTCTCCTTGTGGCTTTGTCAAGATCACCTGTCCCAAGGGACATCCTTCTTGAGACCATCCTGGGAGATTATGACTACGGACGCAAGTCTCTCAGGATAGGGAGCTGCTTGGGGTGCCAGGAAGGCACAGGCCTGTGGACTTGAGAGGAATCTCTCCTCCCGATCAACTTTGAGTGATCTTCAATGCTCTGAAGGCCTGGCCTCTTTTGGGTTCATCCCAGTTTATCCGATTCTAATTAGACAACATAGCCTTGGTGGCTTACATTAACCATCAGGGGTGAATGAGGAGCTCCCTAGCAATGAGGGAAGTTTCTTGGATTCTGGATTTGACGGAGGCCCACAACTGCTCGCTTTCAGCGATCCACATTCCGGGTGTAGACAACTGGGAAGCGGATTTCCTCAGCAGACAATCCTTTCATCCGGGGGAATGGTCTCTCCATCCCTAGGTGTTTGCAGAGATTTGCAACAGATGGGGGACACTGGAGATAGATCTCATGGCGTCCCGGCTCAATTCCAAGCTGCCCCGATATGGGTCGCGATCCAGGGACCCTCAGGCGAAGCTAACAGATGCATTAGCACTGCCTTGGAGGTTCAACCTAATTTAGATTTTTCCACCATTACCACTTCTCCCTCGTGTAGTGACCCACATCAAGCAGGAGCAGGCATCAGTGATACTAATTGCTCCATCGTGGCTGCGAAGGATGTGGTTCGCAGATATGGTGGGGATGTCCTCATCTCCTCCATGGAAGTTACCTTGTTGCAGGGATTTGCTGGAACAGGGTCCTTTTGTTCATCAAAATCTAGATTCTCTGAGGATGACTGGAGATTGAACGCTTAGTCTTAGCCAAAATAGGTTTTTCTGAGAGGGTTATTGACACTCTCATTCAGGCTTGTATGCCTGTTACTCGTTGCATCTATCATATGGTGTGGAGAGCTTACTTATTCTGGTGTGAAGAGCATGGTTTCACCTGGCATAGGGTCAAGGCTGCCAGGATTCTTTCCTTTCTCCAGGAGGGTCTGGAGAAGGGCCTTTCTGCCAGTTCCCTGAGGGGACAGTTTTCAACCCTTTCTGTTTTGCTGCACAAGAGGCACACGGATCTCCCTGACATGCAATCCTTCATTAAGGCTCTGATCAGGATCAGACCTGTGCTTAGATCTAACGCTCCACCTTAGAGTTTAAATCTTGCTCTTAATTTTTTGCCAGGGGCTCCATGTGAGCCTATGCATTCGGTTGACACTAAGTTGTTGTCCTGGAAGGTTCTTTTTCTTTTGGCTATTGCGTCGGCACGCAGAGTTTCTGAAATGGCTGCCTTGCAATGTGAGCCTCCTTATCTGGTGTTCCACACTGATAAGGTGGTGTCTGGTCATAACATCAATTAGGAGATTGTGGTTCCTTCCTTATGTCCAAATCCTTCTTCGAAGGAGCGTTTACTTCATAACCTGGATGTGTTTGAGCTTTAAAGTTTTATCTTCAAGCTACAAAGGATTTTAGACACACTTCATCCTTGTTTGTTATCTACTCTGGGAAGCGTAAGGGTCTGAAGGCCTCTTCGACTTCCTTATCTTTTTCAATGAGGAGTGTTATAGGCTTAGCTTACGAGTCAGCGGAACTTAGACCTCCTCAGAGGATTACGGCTCATTCCACTAGAGCGGTGGCTTCCTCTTGGGCCTTTAAGAACGAGGCCTCTATGGATCAGATTTATAAGGTGGCTACCTGGTCCTCCTTACATACTTTTTTCAAAGTACTACAAATTTGACGTTTTTGCTTCGTTGGCAGCAGCTTTTGAGAAAGATTTTGTAGGCTGTGGTGCCCTTAGACTAGGGTCCGCCTTTCTTTTATACCTCCCGTTATCATTCAGTGTCCTCTAGAGCTTGGGTATAGTTTTCCCAACAGTAAGGAATGCCGTGGGCTCTCCTCATATTAAGAAGGAAAACAAATTAATGCTTATTTAATTTCCTTCTGTATGAGGAGAGTCCGCGGCCCCCGCCCATATACTCTGATGGGCGGACCAAAATTAGTTTTTCTCTTCTGGCACCATTTATACCCTGATATTTCTTATACTGTTCCTTGTTCTCTTGGCAGAATGACTGGGATATGAGGGAAGTAGGGGGAGTATTGAAGCCTTTGGCTGGGGTGTATTTGCCTCCTCCTGGTGACCAGGTTCAGTATTTCCCAACAGTAAGGAATGATGTCCTGGACTCTCCTCATACAGAAGGAAATGACATTCAGCTAGATTACGAGTTTTGAGCACTGTAGGTATTTTAACGACCACCACAAAAGCAGTGTTGTTTCACCTCCCTATAGCGCTGCTATTACAAGTTTAAAAAAAGCAGACTTGTGTGGGCGATATGGTGGCGTTGAGCTCATAACGCACAAAAAAAAGCCTAACACCTGTGATCGCGGAATGAAAAGCTCTGTAACGCAGCCCCATTGATG
The DNA here is from genome assembly GCF_027579735.1 of Bombina bombina. Taxonomy (NCBI): domain Eukaryota; kingdom Metazoa; phylum Chordata; class Amphibia; order Anura; family Bombinatoridae; genus Bombina; species Bombina bombina. The sequence goes on along the minus strand of NC_069499.1, from coordinate 1,127,553,309 downwards.
TCTATTGGGAAATAAAAGTTACGTTTAAACCTAACACCCTAACATAAACCCAGAGTCTAAACACCCCTAATATGCCACCCCCGACATCGCCACCACCTACATGTTATTAACCCCTAATCTGCCACCCCCGACATCGTTGCAACCTACATACAGTTATTAACCCCTAATCTGAATCCCCCGATATCGCCGCCACCTACATACTGTTATTAACTGATAATCTGCTGCCCCGATATCGCCGCCACCTACATAGTTATTAACCCCTAATTTGCCGCCCCCGATATCGCCGCCACCTACATACAGTTATTAACCCCTAATCTGCCACTCCCGATGTCGCCGCCACTATACAAAAGTTATTATCCCCTAAACTTCTGGCCTCTCACATCACTACCACTAAATAAATCCATTAACCCCTAAACCTAACACTAACCCTAATGTAACCCTAACATAAACCTAACCCTAACAGCCCCTAACTTTAACATAATTGAAATATAGCTAAATTAAAGTTACAATTATTAACTAAATAATACCTATTTAAAACTAAATACTTTACCTGTAAAATAAAACCTAAGCTAGCTACAATATAACTAATAGTTATATTGTAGCTAGCTTAGGTTTTATTTTTATTTCACAGGTAAGTTTGTATTTATTTTAACTAGATAGACTAGTTAGTAAATAGTTATTAACTATTTAATAACTACCTAGTTCAAATAAATACAAAATTACCTGTGAAATAAAACCTAACCTGCCTTACACTAAAACCTAACATTACAAAAAAACTAAACACTAAAATTACTAAAAATAAAAACAACTAAATTACATTACCCCCCCCACTAAATTACAAAAAATAAGAAACAAATGATCAAAACTAAAAAAGAATTACACCTAATCTAATAGCCCTATCAAAATAAAAAAGATCCCCCAAAATAAAAAAAAACCCTAGCCTACAATAAACTACCAATCGCCCTGAAAAGGGCATTTGTATGGGCATTGCCCTTAAAAGGGCATTTAGCTCTTTTACATGTCCAGACCCTAAACTAAAAATAAAACCCACCTAAAAAACCCTTAAAAAAGTCCTCATCTATGCGGCAAGAAGTCTTCATCCGGGCGGCCTCTTCCATCTTTTTTTAGATAGTTATTTTATTTGGGGGAGTTGGTTGTGGGGGTGGTGGGTTTTACTGTTGGGGGGGTGTTTGTATTTTTTTACAGGTAAAAGAGCATTGCCCAAAAAAAGGCCCTTTTAAGGGCCATTGATAGTTTATTGTAGGCTAGGTTTTTTTTTATTGGGGGGGGGGGCTTTTTTATTTTGATAGGGCTATTAGATTAGGTGTAATTCTTTTTTATTTTTGATAATTTGTTTCTTATTTTTCATAATTTAGTGTTTGTTTGTTTTTGTAATTTAGTTATTTTTTGTAATTAGATACTTTTTGTAATGTTAGGAGTAGCGTTAGGATTTTTTTAATGTGTAGTTTAGTTTAATTTAATTGGTAGTTAGCTTAATTGTAATTTAATACTTATCTTAGTTTAATTGTTAGTTTAAAATTAATTAATTTAATTTGACAGGTAAGTTTTAATTTAATTTAAGGTAGGGATATTGTAATTTTAATATAAAGTTAGGGGGTCGTTAGGTTTAGGGGTTAATAGTTTATTTTAGTATATTTCGTTGTGGGGGCTTTCGGTTTAGGGGTTAATAGTTTATTTAAGTATATTTTGTTGTGGGGGCTTGCGGTTTAGGGGTTAATGTGTGTGGACGGCAGATTAGGGGTTAATAATATTTAAATAGTGTTTGCGATGCAGGAGGGCGGCAGATTAGGTGTTAATAGGTTTATTATAGTGGCGACGATGTCGGGGAGCGGTGGAATAGGGGTTAATACATTTTAATAGTGGGGGCACTGCGATGTCCGGAGCGGCAGATTAGGGGTTAATAAATTTATTATAGTGTTTGCGATGCAGTAGGGCCTCGGTTTAGTGGTTAATAGGTAGTTTATGGGTGTGTACTTTTTAACACTTTAATTATGAGTTTTATGCTACAGCTTTGTAGCGTAAAACTCATAACTACTGACTTTAGATGGTGGTATGGATTTTGTCAGTATAGGGTGTACCGCTCAGTTTTTGGCCTCCCAGGCAAACTCGTAATACCGGCGCTATGGAAGTCCCATTGAAAAAGGGCGGTACTGACGTTGCGTGACAGGCTAAAAGGTGTGCGGTACACCTATACAAGTCTTGTAATAGCAGCGTTAGGGAAAAAGCAGCGTTATGAGCCATAACGCTGCTTTTTCAATCATAACGCCAAACTCATAATCTAGCTGAATATCAGGTAAGCATAATTTATGTTTTTCCCTCTCTAATTACCTTGTATCTATGCCTCTGCAAACTGCCCCCTTTTTCAGTTCTTTTGTCAGACTTGCCTTTTAGCCAATCAGTGCTCACTCCAGGGTAACTTCACGTGCATGAGCTCAATGTTATCTATATGAAACACATGAACTAATGCCCTCTAGTGGTCAAAATGCATTCAGATTAGAGGCAGTCTTCAAGGTCTAAGAATTTAGCATATGAACCTTTAACTAAGAATACCAAGAGAACAAAGCAAAATTGGTGATAAAAGTAAATTGGAAAGTTCTTTAAAATTACATTCCCTATTTAAATCATGAAAGTTTTTTTTTGGACTTGACTGTCCCTTTAAAAATTGGTATTAGAGTGACAAATATGAACAAGAAATTATAGATCACAAAAACAAAAAGCTAGAGAGAGATAATGACGACTACACCCAAGGGGTGGTATACACATACACAAAAGAAAAAAGAATACAACAGAAGTCAGGGAATTTGGAAAACCCTGGGAGGATCATGTCAGGAATGAATCAATCTGACAGACAATCAGATAACAATACACATGAGTGGGTACTAGTTTCTAAACCCCAAAGAAGGAATAACACTAACAAACCTGGTAATCACAACCACAAGAGCTATCACAAAAATCACACAAACATGACAGAATATCCCTTGAGAAACTCTAAGATCCTCTAACTACCCCTTTAAGGGGAATTTTATAGAAGATAATAGGCAGTCATACCATGAACAACAACACTATTCTAACTATAATATAACCAATAACAATAGAGCATATAATCGATTTGAGGTCCTTAGAGAGGAATGAAGAAAATCAAAGAAGCTGTGATTACGGCTTAGGCTGAAACGCGTATGCTTGTTATACACAGCTGATTTCTTCAACCTTACACTGTTGTGTGTAATTTTATGGTGGAGTGACTTGTATTTTAATACCCACTTGGGTGAAAATAAATGTTATGTTTTATGCACTAGCGGATCGGCTCAGCTTCTTTGATTTTCTTCATTGCTATTTGTCCAGCAATTGAGCCTTTACCGCCCTTGCTAGGAGTAGAGCCTTAAAAGATTGCCGGATATCTCTCTACCCTTCGCTCATCGGCTCCTGTGACAAGCCTTCCCAGATGGACCTTCTGATTGGTGGAATCAAGCAACGCCTGGCACGCCCATGACTTGGCGTTCAACCATTGGCCAGAGGATCCTGTTGCCTTCCACCCGATACAGTGAAGCGGTTCGTAGAAGGAGTAAGTTCCTACGGAGGGAACCCCTTTGATAAGGCAACTGCACGTGTGAGGACCCGGTACTATCCGCATTTGGTCCACAGCGGCGACAAGGGTTACAGAGCCTGTGAGTGACAGCTGAACATCTGATCATTTTCCTGCCGACAGCACATATTCCTCAACGCCTGGGAACATTTGATTTAAGGCTCCTCCAATTTATATTACTAAAGTAACCTTGTCTATGAGCCTATCTTAATTATATTTACAATAATAAGGCCATATACTCTCTGTCTCTGCTATCTGTGTTTTCGTTGATCTTAGAGAGGACACATTTGATGAACAAGAACACAATTCAGGTCCTAGATTGGGTTATAGTTCAGCTCCTAGATTGAACTATAATAACCACCCCTAGAATCACAACCCCCCTATAGACAAACATCACAATCCTAGAGTAGAAGAACAGAGATATGATCTTCCATCTACATCAGGGAATACTGATTACCATCACAATAGAAATAAAATCCACAGTAGCCAGCCTTTTTTAGACAGACGCCAAAAACCAAGATACCATCAATAAAAAATAGTGAATTTTTAAGAAGCCCTAACAACAAATACACCCAACCAAAGAGGGAAAAGGGTCCACGAAGACATGGAACCAGGGGAAGAAAATCAACCCTCATAAAGAATAGACTACAGAAACTGAAGGATGGGATATTTAACTTATCATCCCATCAATTATCTGATGATGAAATTGGGGTCCTAGGGAAAGTGTTATCCTTTAGCCCCTCTAACTCACACAATATCTTTGAATTATATGTAAATGTAAACAGGTTCATACAGAAATTATCCCTGCAAAAGTATTTCACAGAAAAGAAATTAGAAGGGTCCGGTGCTTTCCCAATTGTAACAGATAATATGGAGACAAGAATAAGAGATAATATCATCTTTATTGAACCCCAAAGCTTAACTGACCACCTACTAGAAAATTACATACATACTGAGTTTTAACCAAAATCCAATATCTCACCTTCCCTAAAGTTATTTAAGGAATATATCCTGGAGGATTTTGAACGGATGCCCAAGAGTGAGCATTATAAAAAGTCTAATCTTAACATAAAAGAAGAAATTGCCCTTAAAAACTTGAAACATAACTTGAGTCTGGTGATACGCCGGGCCGATCAGGGTGGTGGGATCATACTACAGGATCTGTCAGATTATTTGTTAGAGGCATATAAAATACTTGGCAATAAGAACTATTATAAAAAATTGGCCTGGAATCCAACAGATATATATTTAAAAACATTAATGGGGATTATAAATTTTGGTTTTCAAGAAGGGATCATTTCTAAATCAGAAAAAGATTACTTAGTCCCTGTAAAACCTATTTGTGATTTTACTACCACCTCCCGAAAATCCACAAAGACAGCCAGTGTCCCCCCCGGGAGACCCATAATTGCAGGGATTGGTAGTTTTACGGACAGTGTGTCAGCCTATGTGGATTATTTTTTAAAGAAATATGTACTCGCATTGGATTCACACATTAAGGACTCCCCTGATTTGCTTATGAAACTGGATGTTATGTCATACAGGATTACCTGTGGATCTCATGCGACGTACATGCTTTGTACTCGAATATTTCACATGGATTATGTATAAAAGCTATCTCTGAATACCTTGCTGGGGATATAGAACAAAAAAAGAATATACAATAGGACAGTTACTTCCATTTAGTTAGAACTGCTGCCTTCCAAACAGTCTCTCTCAAAGCTGTACAAACTATGTATATTGGCAGATAGCTGGTTCTAAGGGATCTCAAAAGACTTTTTAAAAAAGCTGGATTTTCTCTTGTAAGGTGTATCCAGTCCACGGGTTCATCCATTACTTGTGGGATATTCTCCTTCCCAACAGGAAGTTGCAAGAGGACACCCACAGCAGAGCTGTCTATATAGCTCCTTCCCTAAACCCCCACCCCCAGTCATTCTCTTGCAACTCTCGACAAGATAGGAAGTCTCAAGAGATATGTGGTGACTTAGTGTAGTTTTACCTTCAATCAAGAGTTTGTTATTTTTAAATGGTACCGGCATTGTACTGTTTTCCTCTCAGGCAGAAATTAGAAGAAGAATTCTGCCTGGAGGTTGATGATCTTAGCGGTTTGTAACTAAGGTCCATTGCTGTTCTCACACATAACTGAAGAGTAGGGGAAAACTTCAGATGGGGGAACGGTCTGCAGATTACCTGCTTTGAGGTATGTTCAGTATTTTATTTCTAGAGAGATGAATAAGTTCTAGAAAATGCTGACAGAGCCTTGTATATTTGAGGTAAGCTATATGCAGTGATTTAACAACGACTGGGATCATTCTTACAAAACAGGGTAATACTCATGTTAATACTCATATTACTTAGTGACAAAACGTTTGCATGTTTTCATAAATAGAACGTTTTTTCTCTGAGGGAGATAAGTCTTTATTTGGGGCCTAGTTTCCACATGGCTAGTCAGATACTCCTAGGAGTACTTTCTTAAGGCCCCTCTGACATCCAGTACATGGTGGGAAGGGCCTATTTTTGCGCTCTAGATGCGCAGTTTCCTGCAGACTGAGACATCCAGCTTCCCTAGGGGAGTCCTCTGGCATCTGAGGACAATCATAAAGGGTTTATTTCTTCACTAAAGGGCAGGTAGGAGCCTCAGCAGAGCTGTGGCAAGGTGCTCAACTGTTTTTTACCGGTGGTTGACGTTTTTTAAATCCAGTTTGGGGGCTAAGGGATTAATCATCCATTTGCAAGTGGGTGCAATGTTGCTTTAGTCCCTTACACATACTGTAAAACTTTTGAAGACTTTACTGTATTTTTACACTGTTTTGCAGTTTAAGTGCTAGTTTTTTTCTCTTAAAGGCACAGTAACGTTTTTGTTTAATTGCTGTTTCACCTTTATTAAAGTGTTTTCCAAGCTTGCTTGTCTCATTACAAGTCTGTTAAACATGTCTGACATAGAGGAAACTCCTTGTTCAATATGTTTGGAAGCCATTGTGGAACCCCCTCTTAGAATGTGTACCAAATGTACTGAAATTTCTATAAACTATAAAGACTATATTATGGCGCTTAAAGGATTACTTTCTGTTATAATTGTTAAGCTAAACATCTAACATATTAAAGTTAATAAACATTAATTAAAACCTACTGACCTATATTTTCTCCAAAACGAAGTTTCATAACGTTCTAAAAGTTATATCTTTTATTTGCCGATGATGTCACATTATCCTGCCCACTATTTTCAGCACAGAGTGTTCAAAATACTTAAACCAATAACTTTGTGTTTAAAGCGCCATTTTGAAACCTAGGTATTGTAAACGGATTAGTACAGAGCAAAGGATACCCACGGAGTGGGTTTGGAAAACAATTAAATTTGCAGACAAGATTTCTGATATACGGTAGAGATATGTTAATGAAATGCTATTGATAAAAAGCGTATTTGGGGTAGTTAGTTAGTAACAGGCATAGAAAATATTTACTTACAGTGGCCCTTTAAAGATTTATCTCCAGAGGATTCTCTGACTGAAAAAAGGGAGATTATGCCATCTAGCTCTCCCCACGTGTCAGAACCTATAACTCCCGCTCAAGTGACGCCAAGTACATCTAATTCTTTTACCTTACAGGACATGGCGGCAGTTATGAATGCTACCCTCACGGAGGTATTGTCCAAACTGCCAGGGTTACAAGGAAAGCGAGACAGCTCTGAGGCTAGAACAAATACAGAGCTTTCTGACGCTTTAATACCTGTGTCCGATATACCCTCACAATACTCAGAAGCCGAGGCAGGAGAGCTTCTATCTGTGGGTGACATTTCAGATTCAGGGAAGGCGTTGCTTTAGTCTGATTCTGAAATGACAGCATTTAAATTTAAGCTTGAACACCTCCGCTTATTGCTTAGGGAGGTTTTAGCGACTCTGGATGACTGTGAACCCATTGCAGTTCTAGAGAAATTGTGTAAGATGGACAAATACTTTGCAGTGCCTGTTTACATTGATGTTTTTCCAGTCCCTAAGAGATTTTCAGAAATTATTACTTAGGAATGGGATAGACCAGGTGTGCCGTTCTCTCCCCCTCCTGCTTTTAAAAAGATGGAGGGAGCAGTCTCTACCCTAGCTAAGCGTACAACTATCCCTGTGGAGGACAGTTGTGCTTTCCTAGATCCTATGGATAAAAAATTGGAGGGTCTCCTTAACAAAATTTTTATACATCAAGGTTTTATTCTCCAGCCTCTTGCATGCATTGCTCCAGTTACTGCTGCAGTGGCTTTCTGGTTCGAGTCTCTTGAGGAGGCTCTACAGGTGGCTCTACAGGTACAGATTAAAGCTCTTAAGTTAGCTAATTCCTTTATTTCTGACGCCGTTTTTCATTTAACCAAGCTAACGGCTAAAAATTCAGGTTTTGCCATTCTGGCGTGTAGAGCGCTATGGCTTAAGTCCTGGTCAGCAGACGTTACTTCAAAGTCTAAGCATCTTAACATCCCCTTCAAAGGACAGACCCTATTCGGGCCCGGCTTGAAGGAGATCATCTCTGATATTACCAGAGGAAAAGGTCACGCCCTTCCTCAGGATAGGTCCAATAAATTAAGGACCAAACAGAATAATTTTCGTTCCTTTCAAAACTTCAAGAGTGGCGCAGCTTCAGCTTCCTCTAATGCAAAACAAGAGGGAAATTTCGCCCAGTCCAAACTAGTCTGGAGACCTAACCAGGCTTGGAACAAGGGGAAGCAGGCCAAAAAAACCTGCTGCTTCCTCGAAGACAGCATGAAGGAGTAGCCCCCGATCCAGGACCGGATCTAGTCGGGGGCAGACTCTTCGCCAAGGCTTGGGCAAGAGACGTCCAGGATCCCTGGGCACTAGAGATTGTTTCCCAGGGATATCTTCTGGAATTCAAAGGTTCATCTCCAAAGGGGAGATTTCATCTCTCACAATTATCTGCAAACCAGATAAAGAGAGAGGCATTCTTACGTTGCATTCAAGACCTACTGGTTATGGGAGTGATTCACCCAGTTCCAAGGGAGGAACAGGGGCAGGGTTTCTATTCAAACCTGTTTATAGTTCCCAAAAAAGAGGGAACTTTCCGACCAATCTTGGATCTCAAGATCCTAAACAAATTTCTCAGGGTCCCATCCTTCAAGATGGAGACAATCCGAACCATCTTTATGATCCAGGAGGGTCAATATATGACTACCGTGGACTTAAAGGATGCTTATCTCCACATTCCGATTCACAGAGAGCATCATCAGTTCCTCAGGTTCGCCTTCCTAGACAGGCATTACCAGTTTGTGGCTCTTCCTTTCGGGTTAGCCACAGCGCCAAGAATCTTTATGAAGGTTCTAGGATCCCTTCTGGCGGTTCTAAGGCCAGGGGGCATAGCGGTGGCGCTTTACTTAGACGACATTCTAATCCAGGCGTCGACTTTTCAACTTGCCAAGTCCCATACGGACATTGTTCTGGCCTTTCTGAGGTCTCACGGGTGGAAAGTGAACAGAGAAAAGAGTTCTCTTTCTCCTCTCACAAGAGTTTCCTTCCTAGGAACTCTGATAGATTCAGTAGAAATGAAAAATTTTCTGACAGAGGTCAGGATATCAAAGCTTCTAACTTCCTGCCGTGCTCTTCATTCCACTTCTCGGCCGTCAGTGGCTCAGTGTATGGAAATGATCGGCCTAATGGTAGCGGCAATGGACATAGTTCCGTTTGCCCGCCTACATCTAAGACCACTGCAACTTTGCATGCTCAATCAGTGGAATGGGGACTACACAGTTTTGTCTCCTCTGCTAAATCTGGATCAAGAGACCAGGGATTCTCTTCTCTGGTGGTTATCTCGGGTCCATCTTTCCAGGGGAATGAGTTTCTGCAGGCCGGAGTGGACTATAGTGACGACAGATGCCAGCCTTCTGGGCTGGGGCGCAGTCTGGAATTCCCTGAAGGCTAAGGGTTCGTGGACTCAGGAGGAGGCCCTCCTTCCGATAAACATTCTGGAGCTAAGAGCAATATTCAATGCTCTTCAGGCTTGGCCTCAACTAACTGCGGTCAGATTCATCAGATTTCAGTCGGACAATATCACGACTGTAGCCTATATCAACCATCAGGGGGGAACAAGGAGTCCCCTGGCAATGATGGAGGTTTCCAAGATAATTCTATGGGCAGAGGTTCACTCTTGCCATCTCTCAGCTATCCATATCCCAGGAGTAGAGAACTGGGAGGCGGACTTTCTAAGTCAGCAGAATTTTCATCCAGGGGTGTTGGAGCTCCACCCGGAGGTATTTGCCCAGCTGATTCAACTATGGGGCAAACCATAACTGGATCTGATGGCATCTCGTCAGAACGCCAAACTTCCTCGTTACGGGTCCAGGTCAAGGGATCCCCAGGCAACTAGCAGTGCCCTGGTCCTTCAGCCTAGCTTATTTGTTTCCACCATTTCCTCTCCTCCCTCGTCTGATTGCCAATATCAAGCAGGAGAGAGCTTCAGTGATTTTGATAGCCCCTGCGTGGCCACGCAGGACTTGGTATGCAGATCTGGTGGACATGTAATCCTTTCCACCATGGACTTTGCCGCTGAGGCAGGACCTTCTACTCCAAGGTCCATTCAAACATCCAAATCTAATTTCTCTGCGTCTGACTGCTTGGAGATTGAACGCTTGATTTTATCAAAACGTGGTTTCTCCAAGTCAGTCTTTGATACCTTGATTCAGGCTCAAAAGCCTGTCACCAGGAAAATCTATCATAAGATATGGTGTAAATATCTTCATTGGTGTGAATCCAAGGGTTACTCGTGGAGTAAGGTCAGGATTCCTAGGATATTATCCTTTCTCCAAGAAGGATTGGAAAAGGGATTATCGGCTAGTTCCTTAACGGGACAGATTTCTGCTCTGTCTATTCTTTTGCATAAGCGTCTGGCTGGTGTTCCAGATGTTCAGGCGTTTTGTCAGGCTTTAGTTAGAATCAAGCCTGTGTTTAAACCTGTTGGAGTTTAAACCTTTGCATTCCATAGATATCAAGCTTTTATCTTGGAAAGTTCTGTTCCTAGTAGCTATCTCTTCGGCTCAAAGAGTTTCAGAGTTATCTGCCTTGCAGTGTGATTCCCCTTATCTGATCTTCCATGCAGATAAGGTGGTATCTAATAAGAATATCAATCAGGAAATTGTTGTTCCGTCACTGTGTCCTAATCCTTCTTCAAAGAAGGAACGTCTGTTACACAATCTTGACGTGGTTCGTGCTTTAAAGTTTTATTTGCAAGCTACTAAGGATTTTCGTCAAACATCTGCATTGTTTGTTGTCTATTCTGAAAAGAGGAGAGGCCAAAAGGCTTCGGCAACTTCTCTTTCTTTTTGGCTGAGAAGCATAATCCGTTTAGCTTATGAGACTGCTGGCCTACAGCCTCCTGAAAGAATTACAGCTCATTCTACTAGAGCGGTAGCTTCCACATGGGCTTTTAAACATGAGGCCTCTGTTGAACAGATTTGTAAGGCGGCGACTTGGTCTTCGCTTCATACTTTTTCTAAATTCTAAAAATTTGATACTTTTGTTTCCTCGGAGGCTATTTTTGGGAGAAAGGTCTTACAGGCAGTGGTGCCTTCCGTTTAAGTTCCTGCCTTGTCCCTCCTTTCATCCATGTCCTAAAGCTTTGGTATTGGTATCCCACAAGTAATGGATGAACCCGTGGACTGGATACACCTTACAAGAGAAAACAAAATTTATGCTTACCTGATAAATTTCTTTCTCTTGTGGTGTATCCAGTCCACGGCCTGCCCTGTCACTTTAAGGCAGGTGTTTTTATTTTTAAAACTACAGTCACCACTGCACCCTATAGTTTCTCCTTTTCTTACTTGTCTTCGGTCGAATGACTGGAGGTGGGGGTTAGGGGAGGAGCTATATAGACAGCTCTGCTGTGGGTGTCCTCTTGCAACTTCCTGTTGGGAAGGAGAATATCCCAGAAGTAATGGATGAACCCGTGGACTGGATACACCACAAGAGAAAGAAATTTATCAGGTAAGCATAAATTTTGTTTTTTCCTTTCCTGATCGTTGTCTTTTTGTGAAATCACCTGCTGTTTTTTTGTGATATCACATGTGGAGCTGTTTGCCTGAGATCATTCTTTGAGTATACTGCACTTATATATTAAGGTGCACAAGACATACTATGTCAATGGGATATTCTTTGAAAACAGATACAGACAGAACACCTTTTTTGGGAAGATTGTGAAATCACCTGTGGAGCCACTTGTTTGATATTACTCTGTGAGTATACTGCACTTATGTATTAAGGTGCTGAAACATACTATGGCAATGTGATATTCTTTGAACACAGATACAGACAGAATTCTTCTGGGAAAATTGTGAAATCCTTGCTGGGGATATGTATATACCTGAATTACAGAAATAATTTATTTTACAGCTAATTACTTTAATATTACAGCACAATTATTTTGTGTTCCAAGATGATTTTTATCTACAGTTAAGAGGTACTGCTATGGGGACCAGGTTCGCTCCGAGTTTTGCCAATTTATTTATGGGCCTATTTGAACATATCTATATATATGGGTCGGCATTCCGGGTGAACCTGGGGGTCCATCCGATAAAAATCGTCGCCCGCAAAAGCCGGCGACGCCAATATTTGCGCGGGTTTGGTATCACATATACGGCGTAACCTAGAAGTTACGCGCGTATATTTCTGCCGTCGCCCGTAGTTTTTATGGCTATAGGCAGGTATACCAAACCCGCGCAGTTTGGTATCCAATATGCAGCGTAAGGACTTACATGGCGAAAATGGAGAAAACTTACTCCATTTTCACCTCGCCACAAAAAGCAGCCGTAAGAAGCCTTACGCTGACTATTGGAGCCCCGTAACTCCCTAAACTGGCTGCTAAAATAAACCTAACACCTAACGCATGCGCAATGTCTATCTCCCTGTCAACCGCGATCTTCTAAAATAAACCTAACACCTAACGCATGTGCAATGTCTATCTCCCTGTCAACCGCGATCTGCTAAAATAAACCTAACACCTAACGCATGCGCAATGTCTATCTACCTGTCAACCGCGATCCCCCCCCCCCCGAAATCCCTAATAAAGTTATTAACCCCATAAACCGCCGCTCCCGGACCCCGCCGCCATCTACATAAACTAACCCCCTACTGTGAGCCCCTAAAACCGCCGCCATCTACCTTATCTATCCCCTAATTAGAACCCCTTACACTGCTGTCATCTACCTTATCTATCCCCTAATCTGACCCCTTACACCGCCGCCACCTATATAAAAATTATTAACCCCTAATCTAATCCCCCTATACCGCCGCCAGCTATATTAATATTATTAACCCCTAATGTAAGCCACTTACACCGCCGCCATCTCTATTAAAATGATTAACCCCTTATTTAATCTACCTACCCCGCCGCCAGCTATATTATCTATATTAACCCTAAGTATATTATAGTTAATATAGGTATTACATTATATATATTAACTATATTAACCCTAATTATATTAGGGTTAATATAGTTAATATAGTTACTATAGTATTTAGATTAACTATATTAACTCTATCTAACCCTAACACCCCTAACTAAATTTATATTAAATTAATCTAATTCATTTATAAACTAAAATATTCCTATTTAAATCTAAATACTTACCTATAAAATAAACCCTAAGATAGCTACAATATAATTAATAATTACATTGTAGCTATGTTAGGGTTAATATTTATTTTACAGGTAAATTGTTAATTATTTTAACTAGGTATAATAGCTATTAAATAGTTATTAACTATTTAATATCTACCTAGTTAAAATAATTACCCAATTACCTGTAAAATAAATCCTAACCTAAGTTACAAATACACCTACACTATCAATAAATTAAATAAACTACAAACATCTATCTAAAAATACAATTAAATTAACTAAACTAAATTACAAAAAAAAAACAAACACTAAATTACAAAAAATAAAAAAAGATTACAAGATTTTTAAGCTAATTACACCTATTCTAAGCCCCCTAATAAAATAATAAACCCCCAAAATAAAAAAAATTCCCTGCCCTATTCTAAATTAAACAAATTTCAAAGCTCTTTACCTTACCAGCCCTTAAAAGGGCCTTTTGTGGGGCATGCCCCAAAGAATTCAGCTCTTTTGCATACAAATACAATACCCCCCCCCCCATTACAACCCACCACCCACATACCCCTATTCTAAAACCACCCAAACCCCCTTAAAAAAGCCTAACACTACCCCCCTGAAGATCTCCCTACCTTGTCTTCACCACACCGGGCCGAACTCCTGATCCGATCCGGGCGATGTCTTCCTCCAAGCGGCAAAGAAGAATTCCTCCTCCGGCGATGTCTTCCTCCAAGAGGCAAAGAAGAATTCTTCCTCCGGCGACGTCTTCCTCCAAGCGGCAGCAAAGTCTTCATTCTTCCGGCGGCATCTTCAATCTTCTTTCTTCGCTCCGCCGCCGCGGAGCATCCATCCCGGCCGACTACTGAACTACGAATGAGGTACCTTTAAATGACGTCATCCAAGATGGCGTCCGCCGAATTCCGATTGGCTGATAGGATTCTATCAGCCAATCGGGAAATTAAGTTAGAAAAATCTGATTGGCTGATTGAATCAGCCAATCAGATTCAAGTTCAATCCGATTGGCTGATCCAATCAGGCAATCAGATTGAGCTCGCATTCTATTGGCTGTTCCGATCAGCCAATAGAATGCGAGCTCAATCTTTAGGGGGTTATAGATATAATATAGCTGGCGGCGGGGTACGGGAGCGACGGTTTAGGGGTTAATAACTTTATTAGGTTGCGGCGGGGTACGGGAGCGGCGGTTTAGGGGTTAATAGCTTTTTTATTGTTAGGATAGTGAGGGGGGATAGCGGATAGAGGGTTAGACGTGTCGGGCTATGTTAGGGAGGCGTGTTAGACTTGTCGGGCTATGTTAGGGAGGCGTGTTAGACAGTGCGGGTGTTTTAGACTTTAGTCAGGTTTTATAGGCGCCGGCAGTTTCTAATGTGCCGGAAGTCACTGGCGACGCCAGAAATTTGTACTTGCGCAGATTTCTGGACATCGCTGGTTTGTCAGACTTACGGCACGTTAGCATCTGATGGCGACTTATATGGGATAGCTCGAGTTGCGAGCTGAAACTGCGGGCGACGCCGGTTCCCTCGCTTGCGCCGCAAACTGCGATCTATATCGGATCGCGCCCCTGGTCTACTATGGCAGCTATATAGACGATCTGTTGTTCTTATGGAAGGGGGACACATGCTCAGGACATTAATTTGTAGAACATCTAAACTCCAATGATATGGGGCTAACCTTCTCTAGTAACTTGAAGAGAGAATCTATAGTTTTTGTTAGATCTGTAATGCAGAAAAAAAGATAGCAGGCACTACTCGGGGGTGAAATTCAAGCAGCAATTTATTAGTTTAAGCCATACATAAAAGAGAACAGGCTTAAAATAAACACCAGCAGCATACAAACAGGAGAGTAGACACAGAGGGACTGACTGCCTGATGCGTTTAGCGCCTCCTAGTGGCGCTTAATCATAGGCTAAGTTAGTGACAACAAGACACCCCTTATATACACACACAAGGGAATTAACCCTGCCCCCACCAACAATAAGTTTAAAACATACTTATGTATTCTATAATGCATTTAAGGCTGAGACAATTGAATTATAAAAGAGAGACAAATTATACCACCCTGCAATATTGTTATAAGTCTAGTACTAATGTGAATGCTTGAGTAATAAATAAAATGCTCCAATCAGTTCACAATAAGATAAAAGGGCACAAAAAGATACAGAAAGGTAAAAAGGCACAAGAAAGGAATAATAAACTAATGTAATGAATTAATATCCAAAGTTCTATCAACCTAATCAGAGAAACCAATACTCCTATATTAAACACATATACAGAATAACCCAAAGAGTACTAATTAAATAAGTAAATTAATCAAATAGTCTTCCAATTCATGATAATAATAATAATAAATATAGTACATAAATTAGGTTAGAAAAAGAAAACAAAAATCAATACATGTGTGTAAATAGAATATATGAATAGTGTCAATAAAGAAATTGATGTCACATTCCTTATTCATGCCATTTGGTATCCTAGTGTGTAATTTTAAAATCCAATAGAGTTCTTTTCTATCTGGGATTTTATTTTTGTTACCACTCCTTGGGGGGAGTATGACTCTATCAATGACTTGTATTGACATGTTTGCAATGTGACTGAAATGATGATAATTGAAGTGATTTGCTACTGCAGAATCTACAAAATAATTTTTAACATCCCTAATATGTTCCCAATGTCTTGTTCTTACCTCACGTGACGTTTTCCCTACGTATTGACTTTTACACAAATTACAGGTAAGTAGATAGACCACGTAGGAGGTTCTACAATTAGCATAAAAGTCTATTTGGTAAGTTTTATTATCATAGGAAGAAGTAAAACTATTTCCTACTATTACATTTGTGCAAGTGGTTCATTGCCTACCACCGCACTTAAAATTACCCTTCTTTGAAAGCCAACAAGTGGGATTTCGATGGTTTCTTGTTGTGACCATACTGGGAGATAGAAATCTAGATAGAGTTTTAGGCTTTCTTGAGACAAATCGGCAATTATCAATCAGAGGTTTTAAAATTGGATCGCTCATTAATAAATGAAGATGTTTTTTAAGTATATTAACTATACTCGTGTATTGTGGTGAATACTCAGTAGAGAATACCACAGAATCCCCTGACACATGTTTTTCAGGACCATGTCTCTTTTTTAGCCTATAATTATTAGTTTTAACATGCTGTGTACATTTTTCTAGGTCATCGGGGTTGTATCCTCTGTTAATGAGTCTGTTTTTTAGCTCCAAGGATTGTTCATCGTAAATATTATCAGACTTCGTATTCCTACGCAGTCTGATAAATTGACCCTTGGGAATAGGTTTAATTAAATGAGATGGATGTTGAGAAGCAGCATGCAGGATTGTATTTCCAGCAGTGCTCTTCCTATATGTTTTTGTCATGATCATGTCCCCAGTAGTGTACAGTGTAAGATCAAGAAAATGTATTTCTTTAGCGTTCATTTCGCCAGTAAATTTCAAACCCAATTCATTAGTACTGAAGTAGAGAAGCATGCTGTTTAAAAGATCTGGATCCCTATCACTGCGCACCACTAGGAGCAGGTCATCTATATATCTGACGAAGAGCTCTATCCGTTCAGACCAGGGATTGGTAGGGGAGTAAACATACATTAGCTCCCACCAAGCAACAAAAATATTGGCAAAAGCCGGGGCAAATTTTGCCCTCATGGCTGTCCCCCTTATCTGCAGATAGAACTCTCCGTCAAAAGAAAAAAAGTTGTGTGTTAATAAAAATCTCAAAACATCACCTATATACAGTCTGACTGTATTATCCAACTTGCCCTGTCTTTCCAAGAAAAAAATCAACTGCCTTAATACCAAGGTACTGAGGTATGCTGGTGTAAAGGGACATAATGTCCGCAGTTATCCAACAAAAATCCTCCTTCCACCTGATAGTATCCAATGTGGCAAGGAGGTGGGAAGTATCCTTTCAATAGCTTAATTGTGTCATAGCAATAGGCTGGAGGATACTATCCATCCATTCTCCAAGTGGCTCTAAAAGAGACCCAATCCCGGCCACAATTGGCCTACCAGGTGGACAGGTGGCACTCTTATGGATCTTTGGTACATGATGGAATATTGGAGTAATAGGGTGATTAGGTATCAGCGACTCCAGATCTTTAGCAGAGAAAACACCCAAAATGACACCATCCTCAATCAGTCTGGTTAGTTCCTTTTTGAACATGGAAGTGGGGTTACCAGGAAGCTTGCGATAAACAGTAGAGTCTGACAGTTGCCTGTCAGCTTCTTGAAGGTAAAAAACCTTATCCATCACAACTATGCTGCTACCCTTATCCGAATTCCTTATAGCAATATCTTTATTTTCTCTTAAATGCTTAAGGGCTAGACGCTCTGCTCGATTCAGATTAGGGGTGGCAGCATTCCCAAAATTCCTGGTTTCCACATCCTGTTCAAGTTTAAATATGTCCTCTTGGACTGCCTTTTGATATGCATTTACTATTGGGCCCCTGAAATTAACAGGGTAAAAGGATGAACTATTCTTTTCAGGGTGTTTCAGTGCATTTAGGGGTTCAGCACCATTATGATCAACACCAGGGTTGTAGAGGGATTTGAATGTAGCCACAGCACATGCATCTTGAAAAGGTAAATGTACAGGACATACAGCATGTGCGCTGCCAGACTCGATAATCTCAGCCGCTTCACATTCATTTCCCACTTCCCCATTAGTTAGAGCAAAAAAGCGTTTCAAAGCTAATTTGTGAACAAATTTATTGATGTCAAGTAAGGTGCTAAAACTAGAAAACTTGTTGGTAGGGGCAAAGCCTAAACCCTTTGAAAGAATAGCATGTTCCTCTTTAGATAGACTGTATTGAGATATGTTAAAAATGCTTATATCATTAGAGGATACATGCTCCATTTCATTTACTAGTGTCCCTTTTTCTGTTTCTTGTTTCGTTTTCCCCCTTCCTTTTCTCCATCTTCTTCGCCTTCTTTTCCTTTTTCCTTTAAGCTCCTTGTCTTTGGGCGCACTTCCAGGTTCACGGCCTCCTTCGGAGGTTTCTGTTAAAAAACACATGAGGGTGGAGAAGAGGAGGGAGAAGAAGAGGGTGAAGAAGAGCAAAGAGATGAAACTGAAGAGAATGAACTGGCAGTAGTATTGGCTTCAGAATCAGAGGATTCACCCTCTGAAGTGCTAAAAGCAACCCTTTTAGTGTCCTTTTTTTAAGAATTGACTTCGGTTCTATATTGGAGACGCTTTGTTGTTTGGGTTGTTGTTTCTTATTCCCAAACTTATTTTTATTTGAACAATGTTGTTGGCGAATAATCATCCAATTATAAACTTTATTCTGGTCATTGTCCTCCTTTTCTCTGTTAAATTTATTTCCCTTTCTGGTGGCTTGATCCTGATCACATTTTCTTACTACCTAATCCATTTTCTTTTTATGAATCAGATATCTAGGATTGCCTTGCAGTGGTTGGATATCATCATTGATAGTATTAACAGATTCTTTGATTTTCATTCTTTTTTTCTCTTTTACTCTTATAAGGATGTTAATAAGTTTAAATGAGCACTCTGTGAGTGCTGTGTTCCAATCATCCTGATCTATTTGGTCATCAAATTCAAAGGATGGATATTTTTTTATCCTTAAACCCCGTGGGATTCTTTGTGCTCCTAGATATCTGTTAAAGGCAACTATGTCCCACATTAGTCGCAAATCTGTTGTAAGATACTGTTGTAACAACCTGAAGTTCTTTTTTAACTCATTGTTATCAGGTTCAACATCCTCTTTTGTGAAGACTTTATCAAAAAATTCACTTCTTGTGCCCATATCAAACATATATTGTGTATCATGTAAGGTGGCATCAATGTTCTCATTAAAATCATTGTCCTCAGACAAAATACTGACTCCCTCTGTGTCTATGTTTTTTTCTGCCATGCTGGATATAAGGTCATTTAGTTTTCTACCCCCTAATATGGTGTAGCTGATAGTAATACAGTCCGGTTTTTATTAAAGTCACGGAAAGCCTGCTGAATTAATTGTATACACTATGGCCTAGATTTAGAGTTCGGCGTTAACCGTGAAAACCAGCGTTAGAGGCTCCTAACGCTGGTTTCTTACGCACTCCGGTATTTAGAGTTTATTTACCGCGACTCAAAATACACCTAACGCTCACCTTTCTACCGCCACCTCAGACCAAGTAGTAAACATATACCGACAAAAAAAACATCCACGAATCACAAAACAAATATTACACAAAGTACTCTTACACTCATACAAACACTACACTATCTTTATTTTTAATATTTATTTTGTTTTCGTTAAAATACAAAGGATTAAAGTTGCGAGATCTCGGGTGTTTGAAATAAATCCACAAAAATCCATTTTCCCATTGACTTACATTGACACACGGGAAAAGACCCTCATATACCTACATCTAACTAATAACATTATCACAAACATACACTCATCGATGCATACAAACAATATACACCACATGACATACACAAAATTTTTATTTATTACAAAAACAACACGATTTAGTTACTTTTTCACACAAGCTCATGACGTCACACACTTTACGAGGAAAACCAGTCTTAGAAAAAAAAATTAGAAATCTTTAGAGCCTCCATTGACTTCTATTGGGAAGACGTGCTCGTGCACGCGAAACCCTCATTTCCCTAACGCACGCAAATAGCGTAGACTGAAAAACTCCAAATACCAGCGCTAGAAAATACATGATTTTATGCGTTAGACCTAGCGATGATAAATAGATTAAGAAATGACTATTTCCCTATGGTGGACTTATGGTTTTTAATTATTAAATATTCACAACACCATAAATTTGTTTCACACTTTTAGATTACATCAACTACAAATCCACATCACTAGTAACACATTATTATTTCAATAAAATTACATTTAAAATTAAAATAAAATTCTAGACACATTTCTGGATTCACAAACACTACACAATGGGAAACACCTCTCATTTACCTTTATTATTGCATTTCAGTTATTCAACTCATATGCTTGCAGCAACAGCATATC
This sequence comes from Bombina bombina, assembly GCF_027579735.1. Lineage (NCBI taxonomy): Eukaryota > Metazoa > Chordata > Amphibia > Anura > Bombinatoridae > Bombina > Bombina bombina. Next base: position 1,127,533,083 of record NC_069499.1, on the reverse strand, counting down.
TACATAGGCTTAACACATGATCACTCATGGATGCACATACATTACTTTTAACATTCACTCATACATGTGCATTCAAATGATGGGGGAAAAACACATTACATTTTCTAGAGGAATCACAAAACACAACATATGGATTTTACTGTACTTTTAACATCATGATTCACTCACAATAAACCATTAGGAATTACGTACAAGAAGAACATCCTTACACCAGATTACAGATGTCACTTTATGGGAAGGAACAACAATGCCACACCGCTATATAGAAGTCAGCATATGTGGGACACAATCACAATATATACGTATATGTACATAACACGCATCACCCATCACGCAACCACAAAGCACACATTTAGATTTTATTCAGCACACAATAACAATGTAGTCAAATACAACAACACAATGAGGATTTCACAACTACATAGGCAGGTTAATAATATCATGACGTCATTACAAGATTCAACCATACACATCACAGATTCACCACTGTACCGCCCCTTTAGGAACTTTAACACTCAATACTATAATACAACATATACGTAAACAACTGTTTGGAACAGCATTATTAGGGAGATTTGAATGGGACAATTAAGAAATATTGTCAGATCGCAAATCACTTATATATACAATACTACAGATGACAGCCGGAAGTTATTCAGTATTAGTGCGATTTGAATGGGACGCATACAATATTGACAGCTCGGCAATCACATATATATACAATACTACAGATGACAGCCGGAAGTTATTCAGTATTAGTGCGATTTGAATGGGACGCATACAATATTGACAGCTCGGCAATCACTTATATATACAATACTACAGATGACAGCCGGAAGTTATTCAGTATTAGTGCGATTTTAAAGGGACGCATACAATATTGACTGCTCGGCAATCACTTATATATACAATACTACAGATGACAGCCGGAAGTTCTTCAGTATTAGTGCGATTTGAAAGGGACGCATACAATATTGACTGCTCGGCAATCACTTATATATACAATACTACAGATGGCAGACGGGAAGTTCGGAATTATTATTGCGATTTTAAAGGGACGCATACAATATTGACAGCTCGGCAATCACTTATATACACAATACTACAGATGGCAGACGGGAAGTTCGGAATTATTATTGCGATTTTAAAGGGACGCATACAATATTGACTGCTCGGCAATCACTTATATATACAATACTACAGATGGCAGACGGGAAGTTCGGAATTATTATTGCGATTTTAAAGGGACGCATACAATATTGACAGCTCTGAAATCACTTATATATACAATACTACAGATGTTACTTTATCGTTTACAAACAATGTTGCAGCAACATTGATCGATCACATTCGATGCACATTATACACAACTATGCACTTTCATTCATGTTAACCTGGACGTGTGCTTGTTACTAGAAGATCGCGTTTAAGAAATATTGATTACGCATATGATCAAACATTACAAACATGCACTGTATGTGTGATATTTGACACTTTCACATTGAGAATCATTGTTTGAAACTAACATTTCAGCAAACAACAAATAAACGCCCACTGTGAAAGCATTCGCGCCGCTCACATACAAACAAGTGAATACAATTAGCAATCATTACAAACTCAATACCATTGGACTAATTGTACTATAAATCCCCCAAACAACATGGCCAATGCATCACTTGTGATCCACATCAGATCAAGTGCATACCTTGTTACGCTGTTTTGAAAGATGGATGACGATGACATGGTAGACACTGCTGGTGCTGCTATTGGCGAACTAGCTGTTGGTCGAATCAGGCAGCCTCGGCGGCTCAGACCGAGACGAAGGGGTCGTCTGGTTCGAGGTCCTCGTGTCTACAGGGTGAGACCCACCTTGGAAAACATGAGTGACTTTGAGGTTTTTGATAAGTATCGGCTCGATCGCGAACAGCTCATTGGCCTTTACGATCTTCTTAAACCTCATTTGGAGCCACGTATACAAATAAGGACTGCTGTTCCCCCCATGAGTAAGATGCTAAGCTGTCTATACGTCCTGGCCTCCGGGAGTTTTCAATCCGGAGAACTGTACATGCATGGCCTGGCTCAAGGTACATTCTCTGGGGTGTTTGATAACTTTCTGAACGCCATGGTACGTATCAGTAAGCAATACATAGGATTCCCACAGAATGATGGTGATTGGAGGCGCCTGAAGCGGGAATTCTTTGATATTGCTCAATTGCCCAATGTCTTGGGAGCCATAGATTGTACCCACATTGCGCTGCGTGCTCCAATTGATGACTTGCCCTTCAGAAATCGCAAACATTTTCATAGCCTCAACGTGCAGTATGTTTGTGACGCACGGATGAGGATTATGCATGTGTATGCGAATTTTGGAGGGGCTTGTCATGATGCCCGCATCCTCTCTCTGTCGTCCCTGTGGAGCCAGTTTGAGGAAAGACAAATGCCCCCTGGTTATCTCGTTGGTGAGTATTTGTGCTCAACATGGTTAATAATGTTGACAATTGGCCCTGTATTTTTTAACTGTTAGCGTCATGTTCAGCTATAGAATTAAATTTAACCATTTGTTATTTACCGACGCTAATGTCTATTTTTATTTAAATGCAGATATGTAGCATGTCTTACCTTAAGTGTTCAGATAGAGAATGCAATGTAACCATGTATTTAGCATTTTACACAAGGTTTGTTTTCAGAACAATACGCATATGTAGCATGTCTTAGCTGAAATGGGAAGCTATTATCTCATGCAATTTAACCCTGTCATTGTCTCTTTCTGCTAATGTCTAGTTTTATTTAAATGCAGATATGTAGCATGTCTTACCTTAAGTGTTCAGATAGAGAATGCAATGTAACCATGTATTTAGCATTTTACACAAGGTTTGTTTTCAGAACAATACGCATATGTAGCATGTCTTAGCTGAAATGGGAAGCTATTATCTCATGCAATTTAACCCTGTCATTGTCTCTTTCTGCTAATGTCTAGTTTTATTTAAATGCAGATATGTAGCATGTCTTACCTTAAGTGTTCAGATAGAGAATGCAATGTAACCATGTATTTAGCATTTTACACAAGGTTTGTTTTCAGAACAATACGCATATGTAGCATGTCTTAGCTGAAATGGGAAGATACAAAATAATATAGAAATTTTTTTATTGGTATGTTTCTGAAAAGTTTTAATATGGATTATGGTTTTTAACTAAAAAAAAATTATACAACAATATACTAGTTTAAGTATTCTGTTTGAATTATGTTCTGTTCAAAATTTATAGGTGATTCTGGGTATATGAGCCGGCCTTGGCTCATTACCCCCTTGCGTAGCCCGACTGATGTGTCTGAGGAGCGCTACAATAGGGCTCATAAGAGAACCAGGGCGGTGGTTGAACGGATGTTCGGGCTCCTGAAGATGAGGTTCAGGTGCCTGGACCGTTCTGGAGGAGCACTCCAGTACAACCCAAAGAAGGTGGCGAAGATCGTTGTAGCCTGTAGCGTCCTGCATAATATTGCACAGCGGGCTGGGATGCTGCAGGCCGTCCCGGTGGACAGAGACCTCCTCAGAGATGAGGAGGATGATCCTGTTCTAGAGGGGGAATTCCAGGACGAGGGACTTGATGTCAGAGCAGACGTCATCAACCGCCACTTTAGACGGTAAAGAATAGAAGTTAGACTGTGTAGTATTTTCAATAGATGTGAACTCTAGGGAAATGACAAGTAGAGAATTGTGCAAACATGTTAGTATTGATCAAATGTTAGAATAAATTTTAATTTTCATAATATAGGTGATGCTCTGGGCATTGGGTCCTATAGCGAGTCTTTGCCACCTGGTTTTTAAAGAGGACATCAGATGGTAAGTAGAAATGTTTGGACTGTTGCTGGCATGATTTGTACACAAAAACATCATATGGCATACATTTTAATAAATAGATTTTTGTTTACACATTACTTAAAATGTACATAATCAGAAAGGGATACTCTAGAATGACTATGGTTCAATGTCACACAGAGGTTTTTTATGCTCAATATGACTCATCTTCACACTTGCTAGAAAATAACACAGGTTCATACACAGGCTTAGTAAGCTAGTGACAGATATTTATTATGAAATGGGGGGTGGGAGAGGGGTACTGAACTGATTCACACACTTGTATGAATTTTTTTTTATTAAATTTATTACATTAGGGAGATGACTTAATCTAAAGACTGAAAGGGAACAATTTGAAGCCTGACAGTCAAGATTGCCCAGACTGACAGTGGGGAAAAAGCCAAGATTGAAATTGAAGTATACCAATGGGATCATGTCTGGCATTATCTTTCAATTCTGCTGACCTTGAAAACCATACAAAGACATGTTCACATGGTAAGTGCAAACTATTTGATAGAATAAGGCTGTGGAGACATCCTATTGGAGACACTTAGATGATTTTCTATTTTGTAGATGGTATTTCCCAGTCCTCTATTTAATGAACTGATGAATAAGACACCTATTGAAGATCAACTGTTTACCCCTGAATTGACTTTCAAAGACCATGCATTATCCAGGTTGGTGCATGCTAGTTAAGAATCACATGAAGAATGTTGATTATTGTTAGCTTACATACATTAGTCATACTTATTTCATCATTAGATATTTAGGGATCACAATCAGAAAAAGGAATACATATTATAGTTGATATAGAGGTATTTGAATGGACATGAAATATTAGATTTATGTTCAGCATACATATATTGTTGAAATGTGATATACATTATTATGTATAATTTGAAATTTGGATATTTAAATTGAATTTTTAATCAACAATATAATGGTGTATGTATTTCATGAATTTTAAATCAATTTAATGATTATCTTTAAAAAATGTTGATCAAAGTTAGAGCATAGACACCATATGATTTTAAATGTATTTTATGAATATTTGACAACGTGTGTATTAACTTTGTTCCATTTTTATTATTTTTCTTTTCAGATTGGCATCTGATGACTTCCAGGAATATTTAATTTTTTTTGATTAATTATTATATTTTGACATGTTAATACTAAACATTTTATTATTAAATACATTATTTTGAACAGATTCTACTAAATATCAATATAATCTGTAAATAAATCAAACTTGGACTCCCATGACTGGTAGTTGGCTATTTGACAAGCACATGCATAAGATCAAATAATGCTTTAATATTAGAAAATAAAATGCTTCCGAGAATATAAATATATATTTTATAACATTAATTGGGGAGTCAGATTCTTCAATGCTTTTATATTGAAAATGTATATATTACAATTATTTAGGATATGTAGTAAAATAATTTTTTGTTTAACATATAATAAGGTGAAGTGGTTCAATTACATGAAAGTGACAGTGTTGTTGAATGTAAAAATAATTGTATAAGATCATGTATCTTCCTTAGGTATCTAAAAAAATTAATAGAAATTATTTAAATTATTACATTTATGAATGGTAGGTCATTTAACTTGATAATTTTTAAAAATTAGTAATTGGATGCCAGGTTAATCTATGTAATTTTCTAGTGGAGTCATTTAACTATACTTAGTAATATTATGTATTTATTACAATCTTACCTCTTGGGTTCGACATCAAATATCTATATAGAATGTAAATTCCCCTTTTGTTTATTTTGTCAATGTTAAATAAAAATACCAAATGTTTGGGTCCTTAAAGGGACAATCACAAAGTATATTTTGTATAGATTGTAAAAAATATCATACAAGAATTTAAACATATTTAGAAAGTACTATAGAATTACATTCAGTCTTTAAATATACTTGTTTTCTAAAAAAAAAATGCACATATCTTAGTCAATGATATAAGGCATCTATATGCAAACAACAATCAGCATCAAAATAGCCTATGTAGAGATGTATTTAATCCAAGAATATATATAATTACAATATAATGATTGAATAACAAAACATTAAGTTGTTCAAATATAAGAATATTATACAAAATGCATACATAACATATAGCTTAATGTCCCTCTACACTGAAGGCTAAAAAATACATCATTTAATAAATATATTTCAGTCAGTGTGTAAAACAATCTAGAATTTAATCTTAATTTGCTTTACTCATATGTTAGACTCATTTAGCAAAAGGAAGGTGCCTAGGTTTATGATATTTTAACCATTATTGTGAAATGTTTATTTAAAGGGACATGAACTCAAAATATACTTAAAGGTAGACAGTTAAAAAATTAATGATTTATACATTCTGAATGAGTATTCTATTGGAATCAACTTTAAAACTTGTCTCATATTATGAATGCTCATTGTGATGTTGCTATCATTACTTTAAAATTAAGGCAGTAAATAGCTAATTTATTTGCTTCAGTACTCTGGACAGAACTTGATTGTTTGGAATAATTGATTCAACAATCGTCAAGGACAACCCATGTTTTTATAAAACAATTGTCCGTAATATAAAATATCATTATTGATTTGCAAAGAAACATAACAAGATAACTGTTAAAATTTGATAATCTGATTAAAGAATAAAGTTGATTAACATTTCATGCTCAATCACCAATGCTAAATTTGTTGGGACAGTGTCCCTTTAAAGGGACAGTTTACTCAAAAATTTTCTTCCCTTTAATTTGTTCCCATTGATCCACTTTACCTGCTGGAGTGTATTAAATTGTTTACAAGTAACTCCTTTACCCTTATATTGGCATTTGAAATTGTAAATTTAGCATGTGGTATCCCCACCTATTCTGAAAGTTTGTGGCCGCGCGTACCAGCTATAGATAAGCTTTGTAAACACAGCCAGCAGAAGAAATTACACTCCCAGTGTGATAAAGCAGAGATAAGGTAATAAAATGTTGATTTTCCATTGTTCTCTCAAAGTACTGGTGATTGTTTTATGAACAGATGTAAGATAAAGAAGCAAGTATATGTGCACAATGTGATACAGTAATAAGATCTGATTATATCTACAAGCTCAACCTATTTTATTAGGCTGTGGCTTCAAAACACAAAATAAGAGCTTTAATATACAGAAATAAACCTCAAAAAGCTAATTTTCATAAATTTTTTACTCTGCAGTTGGTAAAAAAAGCAATTGTAAACACATTAAGGGAAAAACTATTTTACAGTACACTGTCCCTTTAAGAGATTTAAAGAGTGTATTTACTTATCTTGATATCTTCACATACTTTGCTTGAAAAGCATATCGAGATCGGCTCAGTAGATGAAGATTGGTGGATGCACAGAGATGCCTTATGTGATTGGCTCAACCATGTGCATTTAAATTTCTTATGTTGAGGATATCTAAATACTAAGAGAAATTGATTTACATTTTAAAGTCTAAACAATCTTCTATCTCTACAGATCATTTGATACAATTGTTTGTAATGTCTCTTTAAAACTAAAGACGCCATTGCACAATAACATATATGAGCACTTCAGACAAATACAAGCTCGAGGTTTATTTGCGAATAACAAAGCTGTAGTTTAATATTTATAAACAGATTATCCAAGTTACTGACATTCTAACCTGAATTTTAACATTAATAAATATTGCGTGGGAAACGCATCTTGAAACACCAGATTAGCATCTTTAAACATTAGAGTCTAATGTCACGCAATAGCACACAATCAATGTGCATTATGAAATGCATTTAATAGAGCAATGTCAATACTTCACAATAAATGTATTTAAAGAACAATAAAGACATACAATATGAAATTTGTATTTGTATTAAAGAAACAGACCGTTATTAAACCGAGAAATGTCGACAACATTAATAATGTGACAGTATTAGATTTTAAAGAGTATTTAATCATTAATATTTAACGTATCACGGATATTAAATCTGCGTCACACATATCCGCATGACAGGCCCATGAGTTACAAATAAGTATACATGAAAAATGAAGTTACAGCACCACCATGAGGTATGTGTAAGGAAGTTACTAAGATATGAAACATTAAGGAACGGCCAATCAGAGTTCATCACACAAACACAACTTGAGTCAGGATGGTCTCACACACATTCTAACAATATTTCAAACTTTTATCCAATCAGATGTACAGATAACTTGTCCCATGGTGCATCTCATGTTTACTTCACCATATAAAAGTCCATTACACGTTGCCATCTTTGTCAGTTCTCTAATGCCTGCAGGCGTACTAGATATATTTTTATATATATATATATATATATTTGAGAAGACAACCCAGCAGGCATGTCAGTTCCCAGGTTCACCAAGGAGGAGAGCGCTGCACTGGTCCACGTCGTCAAGGACTTTTATCCCCAGCTGTTTGGGAACAAGAGGAGGTTGACAGATGCGCACGTTAAGAAGGCCCTCTGGGAGTCTATCACCAATGCGGTTAGATTGGTGTGTGACGTCCAGAGGACCCAGGATCAGATCATGAGGAGATTCGGAGATATGAGGTTGCGTTTATCGAAAAAAGTAAACCTCATAAGGGACTGGGTACAAGCCCGTAAAAGAGGTGGCAAAAGAGAGGCCCCACGGAAACTGTACCTACTCCCTTATGAGGTGACTTTATGCGAGCTCCTCAATCTCCGGGTCCCCAAAAGATTTAGATCCTCGCCATCCTCGGCCTCCTCTTCTTCCCTCCCAGCTGCGGGATCTGAAAGTCCTGACGCGGGGGACAGGGCAGATGCTTCTCCGTCCGGTGGCCTGGGAGGAGATGATAGAGAATCTGAACCAGGTAATTCTCCAACTTCATATAATATGTTAATATTTTATTAGACTTTTAGAAAATGTGCATATAGTCAGATACTAAACCTATACAGATCTCACAACATACACTACATATGATGTTTAGATATCTGATTTTAGATTATTGACACATGAAATAGGAATGATGTTTCTTGCGCTCTACAGAATATGCGTCACAGAGCGGAAATGTAATTTCTCATCCACGTTAACATGGGTTTGCGGAAAGTGGCATTGCTTTATACATATTGGTGAAATGACGGATGCGTAATTCCGCTTGGAATCATTGCGCAATGATCGCGAAAATGGCATTTCTCATCCACGTTAACATGGGTTTGCGGAAAGTGGCATTGCTTTATACATATTGGTGAAATGACGGATGCGTAATTCCGCTTGGAATCATTGCGCAATGATCGCGAAAATGGCATTTCTCATCCACGTTAACATGGGTTTGCGGAAAGTGGCATTGCTTTATACATGTTGTTAAAAATTAAATGGGAATTCTTAGATTAGTGAAGAATACAGTATTCTTATTTTCAATATTATAGCTAATAAAAAACCAATAATACAAAACAATTATAACATATGGCCATCAAATGATGATTATGTAATAACAAGCAGATATTCTTAAAGATACAGTAAACAACACAACTGATTGAAAATAAGAGTCCAGGATATATTTTTAATTAATTTAATTGAGGAAACTATTAACTCATGGGACTACCAAAGGATTAATATTTTTCAATTGATTTGTTATTAACCCCTTAAGGACCAGCGACGTACCCTGTATGTCACTGGCCTTTTTTTGGGACTTGATTGTTTTATAGCACGGTCTTGCCACCAGGGTTGAGACTGCTTTATTCCACAAAGCTTGCTGGAGGGAGCATATTAATAGCCTCTTCTTGCTAGACTTGTGCTATTATGTCCTGAAAAAACCCTTAATGACCAATGACATACAGGGTACATTGTGGTCATTAAGGGGTTAATGTAATTTTTTTAAACATGGCATGATTAGTATTAATGATATGCAATCCTCATTTAATATATTACAGATATGGATGTGGCTGCTGGATCCTCAAGCCAGGGCTTGTCACAGTATGGTATGTCTCTTTTTAATTGACATTTGTCTTAGAAACATGGACTGAACATTACATACTAAATACACATTGTTCAATATTTAGATGTAATGTCTATTTAATAGATGAAAATTAAATAATTATTCGGATATCCTTAAATAACATATTACATTTTAATTGCATGCTCAATACCATTCATGACATCAACATATGGAGTAGATAATTCATTAACAACAACATTGTGGAATCAATTTAATTTTACATTAAAGGGATACTGAGCTACAATTATTAATATTGTCATTCAGATACAGTATGCAATATTAATAAACACAAAAATATAATACTATCATCATATGTGACATATTCTATTGCTAAATGTATTGTAAAATAAAGAAAGTACGTTGATGTGCATCTAAATTTTGGTTGACCAACCTGGGTTTTTATTGATGATTGGTGGATACCTTCAACAAACAATATTTATTGAATCCAATATTCCTTATCTGCCTTTAAGATTAATATCGAGCAACATTCTAATTATAATAGGAGTCAATGTTAAATCATTTTTTACAGTTTGAACATAGAAATCAATTATTTAAATTAATCATGTCAGTGTCCCTTTAAGACAAAATAGATTCATTCATCTTTACATTCTTTTTATTAAAAACTATTGATATATAAATCACATTCTCTGTTGGAGTTACTTTATAGATATCTGCATACTCTAACAGCACCATGATTACATATTTGTAATAATCAATTTTGTTTTGTATTGTGATAAATATGTGTTGTGTCCTAAACAAGATTACTGTACATTGAAAAAAATGGGTCGATGTGACACATGTGTTTGTTTAGATTTGTCAACAGATGCTACTCAATATGTGGTTTGTGTGTATTCTTGTAACTTCTTAAGGACATATGACGGAATTATTCCGTCATAAAACAATTGAGCAAAGTGAAAGGCGTGTCCTTAAAGGGTTAAGAACATTGATCATTGGGTATATTTAGATATGCAATAGCAGCATCTGAGATGACTTTGATGTCTAATGTAGTCTGACATTAAACATATGTTCAATACAGATATTTTTACAGAATCCCCTTGATTCAATCAAGCATTTTCTTGTGTAATGACTGCTCTATTCTTCACATTTTAAAGTTGATTCATGTTAAAATTCTAGACAGATGTGATTTAGTGATATCCAAAATGTGTTTAATAATATATATCTATATCATTCATAGAGAGAGTTGGTGTGGTGAGCCCACAGGAATCCAGCAGTGACATAGAGATGCCTTTGCGGTCTCCTGGTAAGTCCATTGACTCATTTATATGTAATTGAAGGTGTATTGCTAATCAATATTATGATCATGATTCTGATGAAGCATAACATTATAAAAATTCAAAATATTTATCTTCTGATTATATATTAATTTATTTTTCATATTGAACGATTAATAATTTCTACTTTATTAGTCTACACATTTGTTATTCATAAGATGTATAACATATGTTTGTTTCCATTAGATTTTTTGACAACAGTCATCAAGTTATACACACATGAGAAATCTTAAATGTTCTATGTACTATGCTTTTATGAATTTAACATTAATACAAACAATACATTAAAATTAATATTGATTGACAATAACAAATCTATTGTCATTTGTATGCTCCATCAAAATGATGTAAATCATAACTTTGTGTGTGTATATCTTTAATGCAACATTGATGTGCGTATTTGAGCAACAGTAACATATGTTATAATATCTGATCTTAACGTGTACACAACATGTTATGTTTTACAGAGATTGCTGTCACATGTGGGACGGAGGAGGAAGAGGCTGCCTTGGAGTCTGATGGTATGTGAAATATATCTATCATGTTTCCAACATGTTTTTTTTTTGGAAATCATTTTATTGAAGACCTTAAAAGTCTACAGCTTTTGCCCTTTAAAAAGGAATATTATTTGTCTGTTCAAATACACTACTGCCCCCTTTCTATATCAGGCAGCATGAAATTCTGCTTGTATATTTATTTTGAAATATTTCTAATTCATGCCATCATTATGTCACATGCATATTCCATGCCAAAAAACAATAATAAGGTTCAAATTGTACAGACAGTCATTGATATTCATCTGAGTGCCTATATACATACCATATCCTCATTTCAGAATTTTTTAAAAATTCAAACACACTTCGAAGTATATTGAAAACATAATCAATTTGAAATGCGTTGATTTGATGTCAGGATGTATGAGATGTTAATATATTTTCTTTACATTTTCAGATGGATCCACCACTTCTGGTCATCTGGTTTCCGCCCCTGCCCAGTCACAGACCCCTCCCCATGCACACACCCATGACCATGGCCACACCCCTGCACAGACCCAGAGCCCTTCCCATGACAAAACTCATGACCATGCCCAGACCACTGCCAGCCCTTCCCATATTTCATATCCTGTCCCTCCCAAAAAACGCCCATACACCCCCCTTCGCCGCTCTCCCCGTATTCTGGCCCGTACAGCTGCCCAGACCCAAACTCCCCACTCCCCAGCTGTACGGCCTACCCCGGAGCGGCAGCTCACCCCTCCCCAAGCCATTCACATCCCTCCCCAAGCCAATCCCATCCCTCCCCCCTGTCTCAACCTTCATTGTCCTGGGTGTCAGATTGTCCTTCCCAGGCACAGCTGTAAGTATCATTCTAAATACACTTTATAAGATACTTAAAGGTACAGTGAAGTTAAATTGTGAATCAAATCCAGCATGCAATGTTAATCAAATTTATAATTTCCTACTCTTATTAATTATTCGTCATTCTCTTGATATATTTTTGTAAAAAAAGTAATTACTATAATTAGTTTAAACAATAAAATAAATCTGGCCATCATTTCTTTATTGTTGGATGAATGTATCCATCAACCAGCATGCACAAACAAAGTTGATAAACAAATATTTGCTTCCATAAAAAGCAACATTCTTGCTTTCAAAATATAGCTTGAGAATTAAAACATATAATGAATATGTGTAATTTATAAAGATTTGTCATGTCATGCTCTATCTGAATGAGTCCATTAAATATTTAGGTTCAGTGTCCCTTTAATTGGATATCACTACATATACCAATCACCACTACTTGGATCCAAAATTTTATGTACAAATGTGGATACATTATCTCTTGTCTAACCCAGTGGGAATGTAATTTCTTCTGGTTGCTATGTTTACACAGCTTGTCCTCAATGCAAAAATGTTTAAGGATAGGTGTGCCTACCACAGTCTAAATTAAATTTTTAAATTTCTGATGTAAGTACAATGTAAATCCTTTAACAAGATTTGATACACTCAAGCTGTATAAGTGGATCATCTAAAACCAATTAAAGGGGACAACATGTTTGAGTAACATGTCCCTTTAATGATTTCTGTCTGTCTGAATAACCTAATTCATGTGTAAAGAATAAATGTAAACTAATTAATGTAAATAATTATTTGTCTTTATGATGACAATGTATGTATTAAAATTTTTAGTCTGTTGTGTAATTATCCTTAATCTTTAATTTTATTTTATTTTAGGCTGTGACTCAGCATGGCTCATGCTAGAAGGGATAGCAAGAGTAGAGCAGGCCGTGTTGAGGAACGCAGCTGTCCTGAGAGGGATGAACGACACCATGCAGGCCCAGCTCCGGGTTCAGGACTTGACTCTGCGTGAAATTATGCAATTACGTTCAAGGCCTGAATCTGGAGCTGGACATGCACAGGACAATGAAGAGGATGACCATTAAGTGGAGGATCTGGATATGCTCCATGGTGGCAGATAAGAATCCTCCGTCCACATGTTGAATTTTTATTGTTAGTGTTGCCATTTGGCCTTTTATTCGGTTTATTGTTGTGCCTGTTGCACTCTTTTACCTTGTCATATGTCTCCAATGGGGCTATGCTGGCCCTTGGCAACTCTCTTCATGGACTGTGATGCACTGTGTTACCTTGCCATGTGTCTCCAATGGGGCTATGCTGGCCCTTGGCAACTCTCTTCATGGACTGTGATGCACTGTGTTACCTTGTCATGTGTCTCCAATGGGGCTATGCTGGCCCTTGGCAACTCTCTTCATGGACTGTGATGCACTGTGTTACCTTGCCATGTGTCTCCAATGGGGCTATTCTGGCCCTTGGCAACTCTCTTCATGGACTGTGATGCACTGTGTTACCTTGTCATGTGTCTCCAATGGGGCTATGCTGGCCCTTGGCAACTCTCTTCATGGACTGTGATGCACTGTGTTACCTTGTCATGTGTCTCCAATGGGGCTATGCTGGCCCTTGGCAACTCTCTTCATGGACTGTGATGCACTGTGTTACCTTGTCATGTGTCTCCAATGGGGCTATGCTGGCCCTTGGCAACTCTCTTCATGGACTGTGATGCACTGTGTTACCTTGTCATGTGTCTCCAATGGGGCTATGCTGGCCCTTGGCAACTCTCTTCATGGACTGTGATGCACTGTGTTACCTTGCCATGTGTCTCCAATGGGGCTATGCTGGCCCTTGGCAACTCTCTTCATGGACTGTGATGCACTGTGTTACCTTGCCATGTGTCTCCAATGGGGCTATGCTGGCCCTTGGCAACTCTCTTCATGGACTGTGATGCACTGTGTTACCTTGCCATGTGTCTCCAATGGGGCTATGCTGGCCCTTGGCAACTCTCTTCATGGACTGTGATGCACTGTGTTACCTTGCCATGTGTCTCCAATGGGGCTATGCTGGCCCTTGGCAACTCTCTTCATGGACTGTGATGCACTGTGTTACCTTGTCATGTGTCTCCAATGGGGCTATGCTGGCCCTTGGCAACTCTCTTCATGGACTGTGATGCACTGTGTTACCTTGCCATGTGTCTCCAATGGGGCTATGCTGGCCCTTGGCAACTCTCTTCATGGACTGTGATGCACTGTGTTACCTTGCCATGTGTCTCCAATGGGGCTATGCTGGCCCTTGGCAACTCTCTTCATGGACTGTGATGCACTGTGTTACCTTGTCATGTGTCTCCAATGGGGCTATGCTGGCCCTTGGCAACTCTCTTCATGGACTGTGATGCACTGTGTTACCTTGTCATATGGCTCATAGATTCCTTATTTTTACAAGATTATTTATAAACGTTGTGTATGTTTTCTTACATACTAATAAAATACATTTTATTTCACAAATAATTGTCCTCATTCTTCCTGTTATTTTTTGAAAGCTCTAGTTTATGTTGTTGATCCTTAAAGGGACCTACCAAATATATTTGTTATACTGAAATCATATATGTAAGACAATAGTAAATGACTTTAAGATTAACATCTCCAATGTAATCTTATTATTTGTCTTTATATTATTTTCTCTTAGCTCTATCATTGCCTGATTATGATTAGCAGAGTAATTTCTTTATATATGTATATATAGATTGGTATTTGTGTATATATGTATATTTAAATGTTCAGATCCATGTGTGTATTTAGAAAGTCTGCATGAATTGATGCACCTTTACCAAATGATCTGAGTATTGATAAAATGATATAATCCCTGTAAAGTCTTCATTTTATTGAAATAGTATTGACTATGTGTATGCTCTTTTTAAAAACAAAATAATGTCCCTTTAAGTGATGTTGATCACAATTGTTAATGAATGTTTTTCCATTTGTAAAGCGTTTTTGTCCTTTTTACAAGAACAAAGACATATAATTTTATTAATAAACAATCTTATTGTAATGTTGACAGCACCTGTATTTCATTTTCAAATCTATATTAGTGTAAAGGTGTAACCAAATAAATCTCTGTGTGTAATGCAAATAATTTAGATGATGAATATTAGTTAACTAATATGTTAACAAAATACATCTCCTCCCATATATGGCTATAGGTAGGCTGACAATAATTAAACCTGAATAAATGACACGTTTAATCAATACATGTATAACTATTGTTATTCAACAACAATCCAAACATATCTTAAAACATCAATGGCATATGTATTTCTCATGTGTATCTTTTAAATGTTAAAGATATACACCATAGCTATAGTTCAAGGTACAGTCAAGTCCGAAAAGATGAATCAGGATTTGTTGTCATTCCTAGATAGCAATCTACACACATACTAGTTCCTAAAATATAAATACGTTTCTTAGTGATATGCCAAGCTGTCACTGAGTCCTTGTATTGTCAGCGGTTTTTCAGCGATCTCGGATGCGCCATGTTGCTTAAGACGTCACCTGCCAGGCTGTCCAATGATTCCTTGTATTGACTGACGTTCTTACGTGATCAGGAATATGCCTTTTATTGGATTGCGTTTTGACGCGATCAAGGATGCGCCTTTTATTTTGGGCGTTCTTACGTGATCAATAATGTGCCTTTCATTGGATGGCGTTCTTACGTGATCAAGGAAGCGCGATGTTAAGACGGCACATGTAAAGTTAAAAAAACGTCTGATTGGATTACGTAGTCCCGCAATATTTGTGCACGTTAAAAACGTTTGTGACTGCATCCAATTTTAAAAAGCTTGCGAATATGTATTATTTGCATCATGTTACATTGTTGACCCGTAGCTGATAAAGACCACCACATTCTCTTTTGCTGTATGTCTGGTTGAATCAACGAACTAAAGAAAAATGTTTTCATGCATAGGATATTTCTAGGCAAGTGCAAATCTCTACAGTCCATGTTTAATATGTTTGTCAACAATATGTTCCTTTTTCTTAAAAAATTAATGTTGTGTTTAATGTTGAATATATCTAATTAATAAATAAGCGCTATTGTGTTTGAATAAATTAATCAATATGCATTTATCTTTATCATATGCTAAATATATGATGCCGACTTCTTCTAAATGTAATTTCGTTGTATATTTTATTAAAGGTTCATTAGACACTCACATTATAAATCAAAAGCTTGGATTTTGTCTCTAGTTAGATAGTCCATTGTTTAACCAATACGTTTATTTTTTCTTCTGTTCTAAGAAAATGTAAGTAATTTTCTTACTCCTCGCAAAGCCTCTGAGTTTCATGTGAGTACATTCTCCAGCTTTCTCCAGTTTGTGTAAAGGGTCTTTTCATATGTTAATGATGGTGTATTGTGTTGTTTTACGGTTGTAATGGGGGTTTCGTCTATATTTTCAATATAGCTAACCCTATTTTATTTTCAATTGTTTGAAGCTTTTTAAGATTGATATCAGTATATGTTAATCTTGTTGTTTGTAGTAGTGTCTATTACATACAGTTATGTTAAAAATATAGGATACTGTCCCTTGAATGCAAATGTTGTTTTTTGTATCATGTATGAGATCCACATAGTTTAATCTTCAAATATATTATTGTTAGCATATTTTCTCCCCTCCCCCCCCCCTCCTAAAAGGACTTTAGACCATATTCATTGTTAAATAAAAATGTCTTTACAATAAAATATTAACACAATAATGTCTCTTAAAGAAAATAGACTTTATTTAACACGTCAATATAAATGTGATTTCAATTTTTTTTAATTTGACAAAGTACATGTAGATATACCAACAAGTTTAAAATATGTGTTAGCATATGTAATGTTGTTAAAGGGACAGTTTAGAAAATATATAATGTTTGTCATTATTCTAAAAGTCAATTCTGTAATATCAAGGATATCAAATGTTTCTCAACAATTGAACATTTGTCTGGGTTTATTTAAATTTGCTATCTAAACTTATGAGGTTGGTGTGCTCATTTCTTCCATCTTGAAGAGTGCTTGTAATCATTATACAATTTGAGCACTAGAGGGCATTTTGATAGCATTTGTATATGTAAAACCTTGGGCTCATACAGCATATTATTGACCATGTATTGATCATTGATATCTAAAATGTTGTTATGTCAGAACAACAAATAAGTGGTCATTTTTCATAGTCATAGATACAAGGGTAAGCACATAAGTCACACATGTATTTCTCCATGTTTTGTTGTTTCAAACTTTATAATGCGTAATACAGTGTTTTATTTGTAATCAATAATTTTCTGACTGTCCCTTTAAGCTGTGTTATTGGCATTCAAACAGTAATATGCCATCATGGAAAATTGTTATGGTAATTGAGTTAGCGATTGGGGAAACAGTTTGGACATCACATCACAGAAACCAATCAATATCATGAACAAGGATAGGTATGTGATGATGTGGTTTTCACACACTTATAACCCACACTCTGCAAACAATCTGCCTCCATGGACCCGGCCCCATAGAAGTCGATTATATACAGAGTGTGGTCCACAAGTGTATGAAAACCACATCATCACATACCTATCCATTACACATTAAATTAAAAAAAGCAGTGAAGATGAAAAAAATACTTACTTCCTCTTCCTTCCCCTCTTCCCACGGGGCTGAGGCTCTGGGAGAGGCAACTGCCGACTCCGAAGAGTCCTCCTTGGAGCTGTTGTGGGAGGAGTGGAAGGAAGAGTACTGGGACGACCAAGGTGAGGAGTAGATGGCTGGGGAGGAGAAGATGGATGAGGAGGAGAAGATGGCTGAGGAGGAGGATGAGTAGATGGCTGAGGAGGAGGAGGAGTAGATGGCTGAGTAGGAGGAGTAGATGGCTGAGGAGGATGAGATGGGCCGGCAGGAGGAGATGGCCCAGCAGCAAGAGGCCCAGCAACAAGAGGCACAGCAACAGGAGGTAGACCAGCATGCGCCTCCCGGAAAAATGTGAACATTTGTTGATGAAGATTAAATATTCTTGTTTGGCCTTCTTCTATTCTATTCAGTATGTTTATGATTTCATTTTGGCCTTGAATAATCTGATTTTGGCCATCAAGTATTCTGTGTCGTCCTTCTATATTTTCTATCCGGGAGGTACGCATCTGGTCTATGTACTCCAGTAGAACCCGCACCTCCGCTATCTCCTCTTGTTGTGCATGTTGAACCCGTGCACGGCGGGGTGCCCGTGCACGGCGGAGTGCGGGTCTTTGAGGGACCTCGGGTTCCGCGGGTTCCTCCTGTGCTTCCGGGGCCTCTTGATCATCTCCCGTGCGCTGTTCGTCACGGGGGGCCTCTTCCCTCCGAAGTGGAAATTCCTCACCACCACTCTCATCCCGGGGAGATGCAGGAGGCTGTGCTGCCTCGTCCCCAGACTCTGTATATAAAAAAAAAAAGAAAAAAAGAAAAAAAGTATATATTAGCATATTTGCAAATAAAGGTTTAAATGACTTAGCTTCCGATACAATTACAAATGCAGAATCATTAATCCACTTTGAAATCTAACAAACAATCAATACGATTTCATCTTTTTCATAAACCGTGTTTGTGATATCTGGTCAATGTGAATGTTTTTGCGTTTGTTTTCAGTCTGTTTAAATGCACACCTAACCTATAGCCTAGATACTGATGTAACCGCAAAGTAATTGAATGCGTGTAAACAACGTTATAGCATTAATCGGATACTTAACACATGAAACCCAATGTTTTATCTTTCATGATTTAGAAGCATACATTTTGTATCAACTTTCGAATGTACTTTTCTTATCTAATTCGCTTCATTCTCTGGATATTCTTTGCTGAAAAGCATATCTAAATATGCTTATAAGATGCTGATTGTTAGCTGAATATAGCTGCCTCCTGTGATTGTTTCACCGTGTGCATGGCTATTTCTTCATTAAAATATATCTCAAGAATGAATCAAATGAGGTAATATAAGTACATTTGAATGTTTTGACAAATTGTATTCGCTACCTCAATCATGAAAGTAAATGTTTGCGTATAGTGTCCCTTGAAATACATTTGTATGTGAAATTATTGTTCAATAAGCTTACCGTCAGATGAGAGTGGCAGGTTCCCGGTATCGATTCCTCCGATACCGACTACTTCCACCTCGGAGATGCTGGGACGCAACATTTCCTCCCATCGGCAGTAGTCCATTTCAATGGCAGGGCCGCCACCGGTCCCTGCGGCATGTCGGGCCTCCAGGCTTAACTTTTTTTTCAGTTCAAGTTTACAGTCCCGGTACCGATGTTTGATAGAATCCATATCGCGGTTCCGGCCACCCACTGCATTGACTGCATTCCTAATCTCGTTCCAGAGCCTCCTCCTGTCAGTCGGGGTGGTCTTTTGGTGCTGCAGCATCCTATGCCTGGCCATATAGGCCTCTACGAGGGCCTCCTTCTCCTCCATCGAAAACCTCGCCTCCCTGGTCGCCTTGGCCTTCCCCTGTGATGATGCCCTCTGTTTCCCGGACTGTGAAGCCCTACTCTGACCGCCACTGGGCCCAGCCACTTGGTCATCTTGAACCAAGTGGCTGGGTCCACCCACCGCTTCCACCCCCGCTTCCTGCCCCCCTTCCTGCCCTGTTCCTCTCCCCCTCCCTCTACTCCCCCCTCTACCTGTCCCCTGCCTGGCCTCCATCTCTTCCCTAAACTAAACCCCAAATAATCAAGCAAAAAGTGAGTGTGATGAAATTAAAGGGGGTCAAAATAAAGAACTAAAAAGACAAAAAAGGTGCTTAAAGTGTGAGAGGGATGTAAAAAACAAAGAGGGTAAGGAGTCTTTAAATAAACGAAAAGAATAAGACTAAAAGGAGGATATGTAAACTAAATGTAACTAGGGGATGGGTATGGGATGGGTATGGGGTATGGGATAAGAGTAAATGGGATGAAAGGGAATGGGACTACAAGGAATGGGGTATGGAGTGTAGTATGAGGGGGTAGGGGGTATGGAGTGTATGTAGTGTTATTGATAAGTGTATGTATGTATTGAATGTGTTTGCGTGTAAATGTGTTAAGTGTACAGAAAAATCACTCGCTCGCTAACTCACACTACTTCTAATTCTCACTAACAAACACTCCCACTAACGCTCACTAACTACCACTAACTGACGCTCACACTAACAACTCTCACTAATAACTCCCACTAACTCACTCACGCTCCCACTAACAGACTCTCTCCCACTCCCACTAACTACCACTAACTCACTCACTCTCTCACGCTAACACTACCAACTGACTCTCTCACGCTAACACTAACTCTCAAAAATTCGCAAACTCTCTATTCTTAAACCTCCAATCTCCAAAGACCCAACAGCAACACAGTCAAAGAAGCCATGCTTGTGTGGTGCTTATATACCCTGTGTAAATGTTTAATGATGTACCTATTTGCGTTGTAAATAGTGTTCAGGTGTGCTTTATTAGCAATTAATATTATTGCAATGTGTATTAGGTGTGTGAATTTGCGCATGCTCATTTTGAGTTGGTATTTGTGGAATGTGCAGAATGTGATGATGTCATAGTGGTCGTTTTCTCTAACATTGTCCAATAGTATTCATTTTAAATGTGAATTTGCGATGGTGTGTTATTAGTGAAGTGTTGTATATGTATGTTTGTCCTAATATATAGTGATATTGAATACGATCTTTTTTCTAGTGTATGTATATCATTTTTAATCCTTGTTGTTATTTTGCGATTTTCCGCATCTTAAAGTATATGCGTATTCCCCGTATAAAAATTTTATTAAAACATCCCCCCGCTTGTGAATGTGTAATGCTTGTGTGATTTGTTGATTGATTGTTGTTGTGACATTTGCGGCGTGTTATTGTTGTGCATGATGTGGTATGCGTCATATGACTGAGCTGTGCGTATTCTCGCGAGATCGAGTGTTAGGTGAAAAAAGATATTTTTTTGCTTTCCCATTGATCTCTATGGGAGACTGTCTTACGCGGGCAGTATTACGCGTGTGACATACACGCGTTAGGAGCATCGTTAGATGGTCTTATTTTAACTCTAAATACCGGAGTCAAACAATGCCGTGCGTTAGACATAAAACACGCGTGGCGTTAACAGCCCTTTTACCGCCGAACTCTAAATCTAGGCCTAGATGAGCTATTTCCAAAACTGTACGTGAGCATAAAGACAGTTCAATGCGTGATATAACAACAAACAATATCACTGATAATGGCTGTATAATAGTACTCACAAAGTGTCCGTGTATCAGAAACGGAATAAGCATCAACAGGAATCCATTCGTGGAGAAGCGGCCCCCATCCGTATGAAGCGATCAGCAAGTGTTGAAGGGAGAGTTCGGCGTGCGGCTGCACTAATCCGGAACCGGACCTACGGGTAGACCACAGGGTCCTCCAATGGTGAGACAGCCACTCCGGAGTGCCGTTGCCAGGGAGATCAAGCCCAAGGTATGTAATGCAGAAAAAAAGATAGCAGGCACTACTCGGGGGTGAAATTCAAGCAGCAATTTATTAGTTTAAGCCATACATAAAAGAGAACAGGCTTAAAATAAACACCAGCAGCATACAAACAGGAGAGTAGACACAGAGGGACTGACTGTCTGACGCGTTTCGTGCCCCCTAGTGGAGCTTAATCATAGGCTAAGTTAGTGACAACAAGACACCCCTTATATACACACACAAGGGAATTATCCCTGCCCCCACCAACAATAAGTTTAAAACATACTTATGTATTCTATAATGCATTTAAGGCTGAGACAATTGAATTATAAAAGAGAGACAAATTATACCACCCTGCAATATTGTTATAAGTCTAGTTCTAATGTGAATGCTTGAGTAATAAATAAAATGCTCCAATCAGTTCACAATAAGATAAAAGGGCACAAAAAGATACAGAAAGGTAAAAAGGCACAAGAAAGGAATAATAAACTAATGTAATGAATTAATATCCAAAGTTCTATCAACCTAATCAGAGGAACCAATACTCCTATATTAAACACATATGCAGAATAACCCAAAAAGTACTAATTAAATAAGTAAATTAATCAAATAGTCTTCCAATTCATGATAATAATAATAATAAATATAGTACATAAATTAGGTTAGAAAAAGAAAACATAAATCAATACATGTGTGTAAATAGAATATATGAATAGGTAGAACCTAAGTGTCAATAAAGAAATTGATACACAATATATGTTTGATATGGGCACAAGAAGTGAATTTTTTGATAAAGTCTTCACAAAAGAGGATGTTGAACCTGATAACAATGAGTTAAAAAAGAACTTCAGGTTGTTACAACAGTATCTTACAACAGATTTGCGACTAATGTGGGACATAGTTGCCTTTAACAGATATCTAGGAGCACAAAGAATCCCACAGGGTTTAAGGATAAAAAAATACCCATCCTTTGAATTTGATGACAAAATAGATCAGGATGATTGGAACACAGCACTCACAGAGTGCTCATTTAAACTTATTAACATCCTTATAAGAGTAAAAGAGAAAAAAAGAATGAAAATCAAAGAATATGTTAATACTATCAATGATCTGATTCATAAAAAGAAAATGGATGAGGTACTAAGAAAATGTGATCAGGATCAAGCCACCAGAAAGGGAAATAAATTTAACAGAGATAAGGAGGACTATGACCAGAATAAAGTTTATAATTGGATGATTATTCGCCAACAACATCGTTCAAATAAAAATAAAAATACGTTTGTAAATAAGAAACAACAACCCAAACAACAAAGCGCCTCCAATATACAGTAGAACCGAAGTCAATTCTTAAAAAAGGACACTAAAAGGGTTGCTTTTAGCACTTCAGAGGGTGAATCCTCTGATTCTGAAGCCAATACTACTGCCAGTTCATTCTCTTCAGTTTCATCTCTTTGCTCTTCTTCACCCTCTTCTTCTCCCTCCTCTTCTCCACCCTCATGTGTTTTTTAACAGAAACCTCCGAAGGAGGCCGTGAACCTGGAAGTGCGCCCAAAGACAAGGAGCTTAAAGGAAAAAGGAAAAGAAGGCGAAGAAGATGGAGAAAAGGAAGGGGGAAAACGAAACAAGAAACAGAAAAAGGGACACTAGTAAATTAAATGGAGCATGTATCCTCTAATGATATAAGCATTTTTAACATATCTCAATACAGTCTATCTAAAGAGGAACATGCTATTCTTTCAAAGGGTTTAGGCTTTGCCCCTACCAACAAGTTTTCTAGTTTTAGCACCTTACTTGACATCAATAAATTTGTTCACAAATTAGCTTTGAAACGCTTTTTTGCTCTAACTAATGGGGAAGTGGGAAATGAATGTGAAGCGGCTGAGATTATCGAGTCTGGCAGCGCACATGCTGTATGTCCTGTACATTTACCTTTTCAAGATGCATGTGCTGTGGCTACATTCAAATCCCTCTACAACCCTGGTGTTGATCATAATGGTGCTGAACCCCTAAATGCACTGAAACACCCTGAAAAGAATAGTTCATCCTTTTACCCTGTTAATTTCAGGGGCCCAATAGTAAATGCATATCAAAAGGCAGTCCAAGAGGACATATTTAAACTTGAACAGGATGTGGAAACCAGGAATTTTGGGAATGCTGCCACCCCTAATCTGAATCGAGCAGAGCGTCTAGCCCTTAAGCATTTAAGAGAAAATAAAGATATTGCTATAAGGAATTCGGATAAGGGTAGCAGCATAGTTGTGATGGATAAGGTTTTTTACCTTCAAGAAGCTGACAGGCAACTGTCAGACTCTACTGTTTATCGCAAGCTTCCTGGTAACCCCACTTCCATGTTCAAAAAGGAACTAACCAGACTGATTGAGGATGGTGTCATTTTGGGTGTTTTCTCTGCTAAAGATCTGGAGTCGCTGATACCTAATCACCCTATTACTCCAATATTCCATCATGTACCAAAGATCCATAAGAGTGCCACCTGTCCACCTGGTAGGCCAATTGTGGCCGGGATTGAGTCTCTTTTAGAGCCACTTGGAGAATGGATGGATAGTATCCTCCAGCCTATTACTATGACACAATTAAGCTATTTAAAGGATACTTCCCACCTCCTTGCCACATTGGATACTATCAGGTGGAAGGAGGATTTTTGTTGGATAACTGCGGACATTATGTCCCTTTACACCAGCATACCTCAGTACCTTGGTATTAAGGCAGTTGATTTTTTCTTGGAAAGACAGGGCAAGTTGGATAATACAGTCAGACTGTATATAGGTGATGTTTTGAGATTTTTATTAACACACAACTTTTTTTCTTTTGACGGAGAGTTCTATCTGCAGATAAGGGGGACAGCCATGAGGGCAAAATTTGCCCCGGCTTTTGCCAATATTTTTGTTGCTTGGTGGGAGCTAATGTATATTTACTCCCCTACCAACCCCTGGTCTGAACGGATAGAGCTCTTCATCAGATATATAGATGACCTGCTCCTAGTGGTGCGCAGTGATAGGGATCCAGATCTTTTAAACAGCATGCTACTCTATTTCAGTACCAATGAATTGGGTTTGAAATTTACTGGTGAAATGAACGCTAAAGAGATACATTTTCTTGATCTTACACTGTACACTACTGGGGACATGATCATGACAAAAACATATAGGAAGAGCACTGCTGGAAATACAATCCTGCATGCTGCTTCTCAACATCCATCTCATTTAATTAAACCTATTCCCAAGGGTCAATTTATCAGACTGCGTAGGAATACGAAGTCTGATAATATTTACGATGAACAATCCTTGGAGCTCAAAAACAGACTCATTAACAGAGGATACAACCCCGATGACCTAGAAAAATGTAGACAGCATGTTAAAACTAATAATTATAGGCTAAAAAAGAGACATGGTCCTGAAAAACATGTGTCAGGGGATTCTGTGGTATTCTCTACTGAGTATTCACCACAATACACGAGTATAGTTAATATACTTAAAAAACATCTTTATTTATTAATGGGCGATCCAATTTTAAAACCTCTGATTGATAATTGCCGATTTGTCTCAAGAAAGCCTAAAACTCTATCTAGATTTCTATCTCCCAGTATGGTCACAACAAGAAACCATCGAAATCCCACTTGTTGGCTTTCAAAGAAGGGTAATTTTAAGTGCGGTGGTAGGCAATGCACCACTTGCACAAATATAATAGTAGGAAATAGTTTTACTTCTTCCTATGATAATAAAACTTACCAAATAGACTTTTATGCTAATTGTAGAACCTCCTACGTGGTCTATCTACTTACCTGTAATTTGTGTAAAAGTCAATACGTAGGGAAAACGTCACGTGAGGTAAGAACAAGACATGGTGAACATATTAGGGATGTTAAAAATTATTTTGTAGATTCTGCAGTAGCAAATCACTTCAACTATCATCATTTCAGTCACATTGCAGACATGTCAATACAAGTCATTGATAGAGTCATACTCCCCCCAAGGAGTGGTAACAAAAATAAAATCCCAGATAGAAAAGAACTCTATTGGATTTTAAAATTACACACTAGGATACTGTTACGGTTGCCTCCAGGCTGGCTGGAAGTTGGACCGTAGAAAAGGATGCTCCTAGCGCTCACCAAAGGAGCAGCAGCACCGTAGTCACTCTAACTGCTGCGTAGCCACCATAAGTAACGCAGACTCCACGAACCACCGCTGCTGGGCTGGTATCTCGTCGTCTGCTCTGCGCCCTGGACCTACGACCAGGCTCCAGTAGGTGAACCTCTTCCTTCTGTAGCAATCCCCGTAGCTAAGGGAGTATGAAAAACATAGCAATCCCTGTAGTGATATTAGCTGAAGCTGTCCCCTACAAACATGAGTCAAAGCTGCAAGTTAGAGGGACAGAAAATAGGTCTGATGTGCTGGAGCACACAGCCTCCTTTTTATTGAGGTTACATGCAAACAGGACACTCTCAGGGGGAGGCATAAAATCCCCCATCACACATTTGATATTAGATAGAGAGGCACTCCCTTTGACAGGCCACAACATTTACTTCAGCAGATAACATTACACACAATAAAACAATGCAGTCCACCTTATCAATACTAGTCTGATTAGACAATGGGAAAGTTGATCACTAAACCTAATTAGAGCTAATCCCAGCAGACTTGTATTTAGAATAGGTTTCTTGAAGCTGAACAAAATTTAACTCTTAATGGCACACAATGAAACTGAACCAAGTGGGAGAAAGCCAGGGACAAGTCATTTCACAGGTCTGGGGACATAGCCTTAAAGGGGGCATTGTTCACCAAAGTCACAATATGTCCCCAGACAGTTCCCAAAGGGCCACACACACCCAACAAAAGTCAATATACTCTCAGGGGCACAATCTTCCAGGGGCCATAGTCATGAGGAAGGAGGCTGGCAAATAGGCTTCTCCAAAATCCAGGGAAGCAGGGCAACCTTCCATTTAAAGGGCCAGTCACAAATAGCAGTTTGTAACATATCTCCCCTTTTGGAGGGAGACTAACAAGGCACCTGACCTTCTGTCGGTCAGTGCCTAAGTTAGTCTCGCAACCCACCCACAAATAAACACTAGCAGCAAAGCAGCCCCCCCACAACAAGTAGCACTGGCCTGTAGGTTCCAGGTTATAGGATGAAAGTGTAGCATCCTCTGCCTTCCTGGCGCAGCTGGGCAAATAGCTGATGGTACTTGGGGGGCAGAGGCCAGCGGCACTCTGCCCTGGTGCCAGCGCTTCTGCTGGGGTGAGGGGTTTGCAGGCCGGTCCTGTAACAAGGGGGTCTGTAGGGCAGAGGCCAGCAGCGCTCTGTCCTGATGCCAGCTCTTCTGCTGGGGGAATTGGGGCATAGTCCTGCCCGGTGGCAAAGGGAACGTGGGGGTCAGTGGGGGTTAACATCTCCACTGTTAACCCTGGGCCCAAGTTAGGAGTTAGCTGGGGAGGGGGAGATTGGCTTACCTCCTCCTCCTGATACTCCGGCGGCCGTTGGGAAGGGAGGTCGATGCTCTCCTCTTCCTGTAGAACATGCTGCGGCTGGGGAGAGAGACCGGTTGTCTCCTCTCCCTGGAAGGCACACTCCGGCTGGGGAGGGAGGTCGATGCTCTCCCCTCCCTGTAGCTGGGTCTGTCGCTGGGGATCTGGGCCGCCTGCCCAGCATCCCTGTAGGGCCGGTAGAGAGACTGCGGTCCCATCTCCACCTGCCTGCTGGGGGTCCTCCCAGGACCAGTCTATGAGGCCTGCTGCCTCTGGTATCTCTGGTTGGGGTTGGGGAAGGAGACCGGTTGTCTCTTCCCTCTGCACAGTATACTGCCGCTGGGGAGGGAGGTCGCTGCTCTCCTCTCCCTGTGGAACATGCTGCGGCTGGGGAGAGAGACCAGGTGTCCATACCCTCAAACTCCACAGTTGGCGCTCAAAGGCTCGTGCCGCTTTGTTCTCCGTATCCAATTCCCGGATGATGCGACTGACTACCTCCTGCGCAGGGTCTGGACCATATCGGACTAGCCGCCTCTTTACCTCTGGAACGAAATCCGCGCCCTCATAGCGACGGATCCGGTTGAGGTGCTCTTCACATGGTTCTGACCAGTATCTTGTCAGCTCCATGCTGCTGTAGGTAGGGACGCTGCGCAGTGGCTAGCGTTGCCCTCAATTACTCTCCTACGATACCAGTGTTGTTGTGGTGCTGCTCCTTGTGCTAGGACGCGATCCCACCGCTGCCGCCAAATGTTACGGTTGCCTCCAGGCTGGCTGGAAGTTGGACCGTAGAAAAGGATGCTCCTAGCGCTCACCAAAGGAGCAGCAGCACCGTAGTCACTCTAACTGCTGCGTAGCCACCATAAGTAACGCAGACTCCACGAACCACCGCTGCTGGGCTGGTATCTCGTCGTCTGCTCTGCGCCCTGGACCTACGACCAGGCTCCAGTAGGTGAACCTCTTCCTTCTGTAGCAATCCCCGTAGCTAAGGGAGTATGAAAAACATAGCAATCCCTGTAGTGATATTAGCTGAAGCTGTCCCCTACAAACATGAGTCAAAGCTGCAAGTTAGAGGGACAGAAAATAGGTCTGATGTGCTGGAGCACACAGCCTCCTTTTTATTGAGGTTACATGCAAACAGGACACTCTCAGGGGGAGGCATAAAATCCCCCATCACACATTTGATATTAGATAGAGAGGCACTCCCTTTGACAGGCCACAACATTTACTTCAGCAGATAACATTACACACAATAAAACAATGCAGTCCACCTTATCAATACTAGTCTGATTAGACAATGGGAAAGTTGATCACTAAACCTAATTAGAGCTAATCCCAGCAGACTTGTATTTAGAATAGGTTTCTTGAAGCTGAACAAAATTTAACTCTTAATGGCACACAATGAAACTGAACCAAGTGGGAGAAAGCCAGGGACAAGTCATTTCACAGGTCTGGGAACATAGTCTTAAAGGGGGCATTGTTCACCAAAGTCACAATATGTCCCCAGACGGTTCCCAAAGGGCCACACACACCCAACAAAAGTCAATATACTCTCAGGGGCACAATCTTCCAGGGGCCATAGTCATGAGGAAGGAGGCTGGCAAATAGGCTTCTCCAAAATCCAGGGAAGCAGGGCAACCTTCCATTTAAAGGGCCAGTCACAAATAGCATTTTGTAACAGATACCAAATGGCATGAATAAGGAATGTGACATCAATTTCTTTATTGGCACTTAGGTTCTACCTATTCATATATTCTATTTACACACATGTATTGATTTTTGTTTTCTTTTTCTAACCTAATTTATGTACTATATTTATTATTATTATTATCATGAATTGGAAGACTATTTGATTAATTTACTTATTTAATTAGTACTCTTTGGGTTATTCTGTATATGTGTTTAATATAGGAGTATTGGTTCCTCTGATTAGGTTGATAGAACTTTGGATATTAATTCATTACATTAGTTTATTAATCCTTTCTTGTGCCTTTTTACCTTTCTGTATCTTTTTGTGCCCTTTTATCTTATTGTGAACTGATTGGAGCATTTTATTTATTACTCAAGCATTCACATTAGTACTAGACTTATAACAATATTGCAGGGTGGTATAATTTGTCTCTCTTTTATAATTCAATTGTCTCAGCCTTAAATGCATTATAGAATACATAAGTATGTTTTAAACTTATTGTTGGTGGGGGCAGGGTTAATTCCCTTGTGTGTGTATATAAGGGGTGTCTTATTGTCACTAACTTATCCTATGATTAAGCGCCACTAGGGGGCGCGAAACGCGTCAGGCAGTCAGTCCCTCTGTGTCTACTCTCCTGTTTGTATGCTGCTGGTGTTTATTTTAAGCCTGTTCTCTTTTATGTATGGCTTAAACTAATAAATTGCTGCTTGAATTTCACCCCCGAGTAGTGCCTGCTATCTTTTTTTCTGCATTACATACCTTGGGCTTGATCTCCCTGGCTATGGCACTCCGGAGTGGCTGTCTCACCATTGGAGGACCCTGTGACCCTGTGGTCTACCCGTAGTTCCGGTTCCGGATTAGTGCAGCCGCACGCCGAACTCTCCCTTCAACATTTGTTAGATCTGTGTTTATCATTCTCTGTTGAGAACAAGATTAAATGGACAACTCATTTTAAGACAGTTGACTGCAATAGCTACTTAAACTACAAAAGAAATCACTTCACTCCTTGGAAAAATAATGTCCCTTACGGACAATTTAAAAGGATACGTAGGTGTTGTAGCCTACTAGAAGATTATGAATCCCAAAGTACAGTTCTTAAAGAAAAAATCCTAGAAAAAGGTTATCCCAGACAAATTATTGAAGCTGGATATGAGGGTGTAAAAACCGATGATAGACAGTCATATTTTCTGCCCAATAAAATTAGGAAACCCAATGGGAATCTATAAGAAGGGCCAATGTTCATTACTCAATATAATGTAAACCACATGAAAATAAAAAATATTATTAAAACACTGGGGTTTGTTACTTAGGGATCCAATATTGGGCAAATACTTAAACTCCATACCAAGATGTGTCTTTTGACGGGCACCTACCTTGAAAAATCACTTAGCACCTTGCAAAATTGTTGTAAATAAAGACAAAAACAAAAAGAGAAAGGCTATTACTGATACTAATAACAAAAGGATTAATGATACAACTTTGGTATCTAGTAGATTAAAGGGACAGTCTTTTATAAATTAAACTTTCATTATTCAGATAGGACTTTTAATTTTAATCAATTTTCCTTTTTACTTTTGTCATCAAATTTGCTTTTTTCTCTTGGTATTCTTAGTTTAAACTAAACATAGGTAGGCTCATATGCTAATTTCTAAGCCTTTGAGGGCTGCCTCTTATCACATGCTTTTTAAATCTCTTTTCAACACAAAGAGACAGAAAGTACACGTGGTCCATGTAGATAACACTGTGTTTAGGTACAGGGGGTTATTTAAGATTTAGTACAAAACAATGCTAAATTTAAGACAATAGATAATAAAAAGTCAGTCATGTGGTCAGGGGTTTGGAAGAAGGTTCCTAGATACAAGGTAATCACAGAGGTAAAAATTATATTAATATAACTGTGTTGGTTATGCAAAACTGGGGAATGGGTAATAAAGGGATTTGCTATCTTTTAAAACAATAACAATTCTATGGTAGACTGTCCCTTTAATTGCCGCTAAGGGTATCTTTAAGTGCCACCTAAGAAACTGCAATATGTGTAAATATATTAGCACCGGTTGCAATCAATTTTCTTCACATACCACTAAAAATACATATTCTATTTCTCAACACCTCACATGCACACTTTTGTAGTTTATCTTTTTTTTTTTTTTGAATCAAAGATTTTTATTAAGGTATTTAGGACAACAATAGTCACATATAAACAACAAAAACAAGTTTTTTCAAGGTGAATATAACAGACAACAGTATAAATCATGATAAACTTTCTAAGAGCGAGTATATCCCAGGGCATTACTAGCATGCCCTGGGTATATACATGATAAGATTTGCTTTGATACCTTATTTTATTTTTTTTATTTTTTTTACTTAATGTTATTATAGTACCTCTTTAGTATAGCATTCCGTCCTTTGGCAGGATACCTTCATCTGACATATGTAAAGTAAAGAATCCAACTGAGAGGCACCTTTTTCCCCCTAGTCTAGTCTATAGGCCACTCATGAACCTATCACTAATAGCTTATGTCGCTAGAGGAAATTATAGTGATACATAGCCACTTAATGCTAAATATAGTAGAATAATAAAGTAATAATAACATATGGTACTGTATGTATGGGACAACTAATCCTGTACTTATAATATAAAATGGAGAATAAATAATGATGGAGCTTGGAGAATCAACATAAATAGTGGCATTAGATGCCAATAAGATAACATGTTTATATAACAAAGCTTAGGTCTAATGGTATAAGTGGTCTTGTGGCACTAGGAGAGATAAGCAACACAACACTCCATATTCAAAGCTAATAATATATATTTGTTTTACTATATGAAGACCTTCAGTTATTTATGCCTATGTGGTTGGGGTGTATACATTAGACAACCTATGTAACAAAACAATCCGAAGGTGCTATAAGATATATCTATATTGCTTTCCTCTATTGTCTAATTATAAATTAAGACTTAGTATCTGGGAGTTATTTCATATATGCAGTTATAAGACGGCTCTGACCACAAGAATGGTCTAACACTCTAATCAAAATACTCAGTACCCTTAAACATTTATAACTCAGGACCAGTCAAATCCCACCGACCCGGCCGCCGACGGCGGGACCAACCAGAATAAACATAAGCTTATACAAGATATTGGAATCCTGAATGACATCAGTATTTAAAGGAACAATATGCATAAGAAAAAAAAAAAAAAAAAAAACTTTTTGTGAAGGGTCTATAATCTCTGTAGGTCAGACTAGCGATAGTTAGTTTATCTATAACTCCCTTGAGGAGAGGATTAATGTTTCCATGTGTATAACTACTGAACTGGAACAAATGTGCTGTTACATAAAGGCTCCAACCTAATGACTGTTATCTAGAAATGATAATTCACATACTTCCCATAGGCCTAAATTATTATTCTTAACATCTTAACGCTTATTTTTTATATAAACAGGTGTCTATACCATCTCTGCATGCTAATAATACCCACACAATAATGACAAAAATAAGAACCACTAAAATATGTTGAAAATGTTAGAGCTCTGTCTTCATCCACGGCATATGGTCATGTGACTACTCAAAAAACAGTCATTTATTTATGGGGAAATCAAGTCACCCAAAGGCAACCCAAAATCTACTCACTGACCACAGCCCTAGCTGTATGAACAGGCTGCATTGTGCTTTGCTAACTGAAATACAATTACCCCACTCCAGTCCTTAGTAAGTTATGTCCATTCTGTAGGTATCGTGGATCTTGTTTTATACCGTACACATCTAGGCTTGAGCTGTTGAGCTGTAAAGACGGCCTACAGTGAAGATCCCATTCTTTCAAATTTGGTGCAGAATTTATTTGCACCGGCACTAAGACGTGCCCGAGCTTCTTATATGGCTGATGTCCAGGTGCTTTTTCGTGGCTCCTAGGCCTCTTGAAGTTTGCGATTGCAACCTCGCTCCGCACCTCAAGCGAAGCAGCGAAGGTGGTACTCACATGGCTAATCTGCCTGGGGGCTTCCAAATAAACTGAATCTCCTAGTGCCCTCTCCACCACAATAAGCGGCTCAAAAACATCTCCAATCTCCGGACACTCAGTCTGCAAAGTATTTGAATGTGGGTCGTCAATCATGGAGTTGCGGGTTCCAAAACTGTCCACGATGTGCCTTGACAACCGGGTGAATTTATCATCAAGCGAGTCACTCAGTTTAGCTAGTAATGTTAACAGGATAGTATCCGATGTTTGCTTGGTTTGTTCCATATTTGATATGTACCTATATGTTCGGCAGGTGAATACTGCTATGCCCGGTTAATCCTGTAACCGGGGGGGGAAATGATGTTGTTAGTGTAGGCCGCAGCTTTCCGATTCAAATAGACCTACTATACTTCACAACCACAGCTTGATATGGTATCTCCTGACTCAGACAAGGATCTCCTAATGGCTGCCCCAAAAAAGATATAAAAATCCGTAGGTATAGCAAAGTATATTTCAGATCAAAGGGTTTGATGTCGGAGCTCTAATAATAATGCGTCTGTTCATGGCTGCGGCTTAGACACGCCCCCTGTAGTTTATCTTTTAACGTGTAAACTTTGTGGGATTCAATATGTGGGTCGTACCTACAGATTGGTTGGAAATAGGTGTAATGAGCACTACAGAAACATGTGCATCGGTTACATCTTAAAAACTGGATATTTATACTATTTCTATGATTTGGGAATCCTTTTGTGACCCGATATCGGGTGAGATTGGAACCATCAGTACTTTTTAATATACATTACAGGTAGATTTAATATCTCCCGGTTTACATGATTAATTTCGTAATACTTTTTACCATTAAGTTTACAATACGGCGCTCTGTTGAGACAGATACTAATCACGCCCCCTTAAATAAATAGCTTATTGGTTAGTTATCCCTTTGATATGAGAATGGGTGTGCAGACCTTGCACCTCCTGATTGGTTATGACATCAGAATGGGTGTGTTATCCGGCACACCACTTGATTGGTTATGTGTTCTTTTAAATTTAGCAGCTGATAGTTTGTTTGTATAGCCTGAGGAAACGGTGCTGTGACACAGAGAAACGCGTTGCTGTATGGTTTTAACTGTGTTTTAATAAAACCTTTTAACTTTATCTTGCTGCTACGTTATTCCTGTTTGGATACAGTACCGGAGAAGTCCTCCTGTGATCCATTGGTTCACTGATAGCCCTTGATATTGGCTTTCCTTTGTTCCCTGAGATCGTTAGATGAAGATTGCTCCCGCTGTGGTGCTGTTTGTGAGTCTGCCGAACGACTCAGAGGATCTGGCCTGTCTGTTGAGCACATAATAGTGCTTTTCCACATGTGAGTAGGTCTAATCTACCCCCTCACCCTCGCTTGTTTATCCATTGATCTATACCATGAGGCACATTTTACTTTCGTGTTTTAGAGCTTTTGAATTGTCTGGCGGGACATTATAGAAGAGCAGCCTCATTTCTGGTATCTCTTTATCTGCTGGGAACGTTCCCCTATTTCCACCACTTGCCTGAGAAGAGATTTGGTGAATTGTTGGACTGTGTTCCATATATA
The DNA here is from genome assembly GCF_027579735.1 of Bombina bombina. NCBI lineage: Eukaryota > Metazoa > Chordata > Amphibia > Anura > Bombinatoridae > Bombina > Bombina bombina. The sequence continues at coordinate 1,127,498,458 of NC_069499.1, read as the reverse complement.
CGCTTGTGTGCATTCTCACACATATTGTTTCCATTTGCATATCATCACATTGTATATTGTATTGTATGTTCATTGGACTTATTTGTTGCCATTGATTGTATCATTTATAATTGTATTTTACATTGCCACTTTTATTTATTATTTTTTATCTTTTATTTTCATTTTTTTTATTTTTGATATATTTTTATATTTATAATATATTTCCTTACACTTTGGTAGGTGCCTCTTTTAGTTGTAGTCTAGGACATAGGGATTGCTGTGACCTGACATAACTGTGTTTTGACACATCAAAAATACATTACATAGTACAATTACACTCATCTAATAAAAATTATTAAAAAAAAATATTTCACAAAAAAGTTAGGATTCAAAGATATGAGATCTCAAGGGTTAGAAAAAAAGGCAGGCAAAGGGCTTTAACATAGACATACATACACATGTCTAAATATATATATAGATATATATATATATATATATATATATACATACACACTCACCTGCCTCTTTATTAGGTACACCTTACTATACCGGGTTTGACCCGCTTTTTCCTTCAGAACTGCCTTAATTCTTCTTGGCATAGATTCAACAAGGTGTTGGAAACATTCCTCAGACATTTTGGCCCATATTGACATGATAGCATCACGCAGTTGCTGCAGATTTGTCGGCTGCACATCCATGATGCAAATCTCCCATTCTACCACATCCCAAATATATTGGAGTACAGTGACCTCATTGTCATGTTCAGGAAACCAGTTTGAGATTTTTTGAGCTTTGTGACATGGTGCATTATCCTGCTGGAAGTAGCCTTTAGAAGATGGGTACACTGTAGTTATAAAGGGATGGACATGGTCAGCAACAATAATCAGGTAGGCCGTGGCATTTAAACGATGTTCAATTGGTAGTGTGCCAAGAAAATATCCCCCACACCATTACACCACCACCACCAGCCTGAACCGTTGATATGAGGCCGAATGGATCTATGCTTTCATGTTGTGTACGCCGAATTCTGACCCTACCATCTGAATGTCACAGCTGAAATCGAGACTCATCAGGCCAGGCAACGTTTTTCCAATCTTCTATTGTCCAATTTTGGTGAGCCTGTGCAAATTGTAGCCTCAGTTTCCTGTTCTTAGCTGACAGGAGTGGCACACAGTGTGGTCTTCTGCTGCTGTAGCCCATCTGCTTCAAGATTCAATGTGTTGTGCGTTCAGAGATGGTATTCTGCATACCTTGGTTGTAACGAATGGTTATTTGAGTTACTGTTGCCTTTTTATCATCTCGAACCAGTCTGCCCATTCTCCTCTGACCTCTGACATCAACAAGGCATTGTAGTCCACACAACTGCCACTCACTGGATATTTACTCTTTTTTCAGACCATTCTCTGTAAACCCTAGAGATGGTGGTGCTTGAAAATTTCAGTAGATCAGCAGTTTTTTAAATTCTCAGACCAGCCCGTCTGGCACCAACAACCATGTCACGTTCAAAGTCACTTAAATCCCCTTTTTTGCCCATTCTGATGCTCAGTTTAAGCTTCAGCAAGTTGTCTTCACCACGTCTAGATGCCTAAATGCATTGAGTTGCTGCCATGTGTTTGTCTGATTAGCAATTAAACAGGTGCACCTAATAAAGTGGCCTGTGAGTTTATATATACATACATATATGTCTTTATATGTATACATATGTATTTATGTGTTTTTATGTATATATGTATTTAAGGACATATGTACACATAAATACAAATATACACATATATACAAATATATAAGTACATTTGAGACCTTTGCAGTTAAAGTGAAGGTAAATATTCATGGCGGAGTGCCCGGTTTTTAAATATATTATTAAAAACAGGAGCACTTTCATTCATTTTCTTCTTCCAAGCCGGACCAGTGACCCCCCATCCGCAGCTGCTCTGTACTTACGTCAGCAATGACAAATCCGGCTTCCTCCAATCATGGCCTCCCCCCCACAGAGCAAACATTTCCTGAGACCATGCTGTGATTGGAGGAAGTCGGTTTCGTCATTACTGTGTAAGTACAGCAGGAAGAAGCAGGCGGGGATCACTGGTCCGGCTTGGAAGAAGAAAAAGGTAAGTATTTTAACAAAACCGCTGCAATGTAAACTTTCATGAATGAAAGTGCCCCAGTTTTTAATAGTATTTTTAAAAACCGGGCACTCATTCATGAAAATTTACATTCACTTTAAGTAGATGAAAAACTGTAAAGTCATATGTATGCAATATTCATGTTTGATAAAGTGTTATACTGTGTATTTACAGTGAACATTTGACATTTTAATGTGCTGCACATAGCAGAATATGTTTTAAGTGTTTTTAAATAGATATTCGTATATATCTGTATATATATATATATAGGTATAGATATATATATTGTACCAAAATGCCATAAGATATACCGTATGTAGATATATGTATATATGAATACATAGAACATATTGTGCTTTGTGAAGAACATTGGAATGCAAACTATTCATATTTTTATATTGTGTTAGTGAACTTGAGAATATGCGTTCAGGTTAGCGCGAGAGTGGGGTGTTTTCCCCACACTTTTTTCTCCATTGAGGTTATCGCATACACAGTATTCTAACTTCAGCTTTTTGCACACATCGGGTTAACGCGAGTGATAACCCTTTGTTTTTAACTTGTAATATGAGCACAACCCGACACACACAAAAAACTTACTTCTAGCGAAATTAGCGAGAGAGTAAAAGTGCTAAAAAGCAATCAAATTGTAATATGGACCACATCTGGTTTCAATGTTTTAGGTTGTTTTATGGTTCTCAGCTCTGTTCTATTTTCTCTGACTCTTGGCTGCTGCTTCTCCTGATCGCTTAAATATATATTATAATTATTTCGAAAAGCTTATCAAATTATTTATATACAAAATTTCTCATAGAAATTAAAAATAAATTGTGTATAAAATCATTAATGTTTTCTAAAGGATTAAAACTTGGGAAATGTCCAAAATGTATTTGTGTTTGGGGAAGTCTTAGGTTATAATATACTATTATTTTCTTTACTTATACCTAGATTGTTCTTTCAACATGCAGTTACAATACAATGTTTGTTACTTTGCCTAATATGGGGTTAATGTTTCCTTAATGAAGTCACTTCCTGTGTTGCTGTCAACTGTGTCTCTGTCAGAAAAGGGTGTCGAGGAATCTTCCAACAGAGCACAGAATGACAGAGCAATCAGGAAATACCTCTCACTCCTGCATCTAAGGTTGCCAAGTAACCAGAGGGCTCGGCTGCAGCCATGTGTATATATATTTCTAACAGCTTCTTACAGAAGACATTCCAGCTCTGCATAGAAACAAACCATCAAGCGCAATTTCACAGCACAATGGGTATTCTCCTGAGCACACTTCATCAAGCTCTTATGAACTTTTCTGGCACCAAAGCCCGAATCCTTCTACTTGGTCTGGATGCAGCTGGGAAGACCACAATCCTCTATAAGCTCAAGCTGAATGAGACTGTCTGTACATTACCCACAATTGGATTCAATGTTGAGACAGTGGAGCCGATCCGTAATGTGACATTTACTGTCTGGGATGTGGGAGGCCAGGAGAAGATCAGAGCCCTATGGAAGCATTATTATGTCAACACAGATGGTCTAGTATTTGTAGTTGACAGTGCTGACTGGGAGAGATTTCCTGAGGCAAGAAAAGAGCTGGAAGCCATCCTGGAAAGTGATGAGATGAGAGGAGTCCCATTTTTGGTGATAGCCAATAAGCAGGACCTTCCTGGAGCCAGGAGACCAATGGAACTGGCAGAAGAGCTTGGACTAAGGAAGATTCAAGGACACCAGTGGCATGTCCAGGGATGCTGTGCAACTAATGGGGATGGACTTGTAGAGGGTTTAGAAGTTCTCACTAACCTGGTAAAACAATTCCAAAAGTCCAAGTCATTCTGAACACAGAGACCTCAGAGATTACCACATTTTTAAGAGATTAACATAATTTTCATTGATTTTGATCAAACTTTAATTGACTTCAGTCTCCTTTTGCCTTGCTAGAAAATGAAAACTTGAATGTACTTTTACTCCATAACCTTAAAAAGTCAATGAAAACATCTTGGGAAAAAATAATAAAAATGTTAATTTTTGTGAAGAAAATATTTTTACTTCCCTCAGACATTTTACTTTTTCTTGGACATCCTCCCTAATGTAATTAGATTAATAAATTACACGTGGAATGCTTTATACTATGTATAGTTCTGTATATAAGAATGCATTAATTCTAACATTTTGTATGCACCACAATAACAACAAATGTGTGCTTTATTTTAATGAGGCATATTTATTATTGTCTGCAAACATGATTTGCACCGACTTTATATTTGAGCAGATACGTATTGCATTGTACAGATCTGTTTAATTTAATTAATTGTAAAGAAATGTCATAAACAATACAGTTTTTTCTTCTTCTTTACATTAGTATAAAATATGTGTTAATAATAATTGCTTATATTGCTTCATACTAAGGTAACAGTAAACATGTTTATATAATAATATTAAATGTTTAATTTTGTGTAGTAAAACAACTTTGCAATATACTTTATTTATTTTGCTCCCTATTCCTGTAATTTAAAGGGACATGCTGTATATGAAAGAGCAATATATATATGAATAAATTAGTTTTGCATTAAGAAACATAAGAGCTGTTTACATTTAAACTGAAACTATCAGGAAGTGCATGATTGTGTATAGATGAGTATATTACTATTTTACTACTCACTGTCTGATAGACAATTCCTACAGAAAAAGTAAAAAATATTCTCTTTCAGTTGGAATGAGAAAATGTTTGAGCATCACTACATCTCTTCAACTCTAAAAAATAGTTGGTTTTCCAGTTCTGAGAAATGGTAATTCATACTGCAGACTTAAAGGGACATTCCAGCCTAAATTGGAATCCCCATGGATGCATTACAGTTTTGAATAGAAGCATTTTTGTAATATACATTTATTAGTAAAAATGCTTCTAATAAAAGCTGTAGTTGTTTCAAAAGTGTATTTTAGTATGCTCCATGCACCAGCATTTTAAACACAACACTTGCTCAGAGAGCCTAAGGTGCTTGTACCATTTAATAATTACTCAATTTTTTTATTGCTAACATGATACAAGCCCCACTGGCCCTCTGAGAGGCTGCAGTATTTAAAATGCTGGTGCACTGAGGATATCTAGCTATGCTTCACATGCACGTGCAGAGTAAAATACTAACACTAAAACAGTGCTAACTTTTACTTGAAGCATTTTTTCAAAACATGTCTATTGCAGATATGTTTCTATGCAAAATGTGTAATTCATCTATGTGCATATAATTTTGACCAGAATGTCCCTTTAACAAGCCTAACCATGCTAGTATGGACATCCACAGGTGAAATATGAAATACACCATACAAATATAAGATATCAGTGGGAGTTTCTATTGTAAATACATCTTTGCATTATTTAAAAAATTGTGGTTGCTTATGCTTAGATATATAAGGGTTAAAACTTCATGGGGGAGGGGGTCATTTGCTCCACCTTTCACACACTTGTGCCTGCTAGATATCTGTGCATAACTGGCCTCAGCAGAGATTAGATAAAATGAGGAACTGCAAAGCAAAGGAGATTTTGTTAACAAAATAAAAATCATTGTAGTCTGGCTATTGAAAAACAATTGCAGCAGATAATGGGGTCTATTTATATACTGTATGTGAGGGCAGACATGATCTGCTATAGCAAACCATGCCTGCCGCACATCGATAAATGCCGACAGCATACACTGCAGCACTCCCTGCAGATTTGCGGACAATCGGCCACTAGCAGGGGGTGTCAATCAGCCCGATCGTACATGATCGGGCAGATTGCTATAGGTCTCCTCAGAGGCGGCGTATGAGTTTAGGAGCAGCGGTCCTGAAGGCTCACGCGGAAACAAGGGGAACAGGGGGCATTTGGCCCTTGTTAAATAGACCCCAACCTGTTATTGTATTAAAAATCACTCTAACATAGTATGTTTATTACAAAAGTTTACAGTCCTTTTATCTAAAAGTCAAACTAGTTTTCAATATAATGGGGTATATTTATCAATGTGCGAGCGGACATGATATGAAGTAGCATATCATGTCCTCTGCATATCGATAAATGCCAACAGCATACGCTCTCAGCATTTATCATTGCACCAGCAGTTCGATCGGATTGATTTCTGTCCGCGGCCTCAGAGCAGATGGACAAGTTATAGAGCATTGGTCTTTAGACCGCTGCTTCATAACTTCTTTTTTTTTTATAAAGAGGTTTATTAACATTTCAGATCAGATACAAATTCAAATAAGAAATTCAAGTAGTCATTCTGTACCACAGAAACACATCCTGCTTCATAACTTCTGTTTCCGCGGAAACAGGGGCATCAAGCTGCCTACGGAGCTTGATAAATAGGCCCCCAAGTTCTGATTTTACTTACAGCACCGGTCACCACTCCTGAGCATTTTTAATTTTTTAATTTCTGACTTGTCAAACACAACAGCCAATCACAGGCCATAGTGACAGCCTCATTGACATAAAGTGCAGCCTGCATCTTGTTCCTCTGCTTGGCAGTTGTTTTATGACAAGCATGGCCTATCTGTCAAATAACACACACTGAAGCTGAGGTGATGGAAACTTGTCTCTTTAAGCAGTGAAACAAAATCCTGTTAATACACATTTATTTTATTTGCATCTTCTAAAAAAGATTTACATATGCAGCAATGAGTAGTAGCTGATTTAAAAAAATGTAGTACAGATGCTGAAAAAATAGAATATTGTCATTAAAACAATAGTCTTGTCAAAATTAAACTTTCTTTTCTAAGACATGGAGAGTCCACAACATCATTCTAATTGCTGGGATATTCATTCCTGGCCAGCAGGAGGAGGCAAAGAGCACCACAGCAAAGCTATTAAGTGTTACTTCCCTTACCGATAACCCCCAGTCATTCTCTTTGCCTCTGTCAATGGAGGAGGTGAAGTTCAGTGTCTGAAGAATGGAATCCTTTTTTGGGTACTTTTCCCTGCAAGCAAGGATTTAGGTTTAGTTGTGTCCACGTCAATCTCTTGAGTAAGAGTAGTAGTGGCTTTTAAGCAGTTAGAAAGTTGTGAGGTAGTCCTTGCTAGAATTTCTAACATGCTTGCTGCCCTTGGTATAGAAAGCCAGAGTTGGTTACTCTGTTCTTTCTTTTTCTGCAGGTCTCTGATAGGAGTATGTGTCCTGTCACGCCTTGCGAGCTGTCTTCCTGCTGGACAGCTGGATTTGCAGTTCAGGCAATGCCACAGCTTTCTCCTCTAACATCCCAAGGCTCCACGGCTTCACATACAGTGCCCTGCAGTTCCTCTCAGCCTCATGGAGGAGTTTATTTGCCATCAGATTTTGCTGCACAGATATCCTCTGCGGTATCAGCGGCTTTATCTGCTTTTCCTATGATGGGGAAGCGCAAGAGGAAATCTAAAATATTTTTAGAGTGTAAGGTGTCTGTCCCATCTGCTGCTATGCAGGTTGCCCTCCCTCATAAGTCTGATAAGGAGGATACCTTAGAAGCCTCTGAGGGTGAAAATTTTGATTCAGACAGTATAATTCCTTTGTCTGATGCTGAAGAAGTAAACTTCAGATTTAAGCTTGAACACCTTCGTTTACTATTAAAGGAGGTACTGGCTACTTTGGACGACTCTGACTCTCCTGTCGCTGTCAAACCTAAGAAATCTAGTAAGCGTAACAGATACTATGATGTTCCTGCCTCTGTGGAAGTGTTTCCTGTTCCAGACCGTGTGATGGAGATTATTACACAGGAATGGGAGAAGCCAGGGATACCTTTCTCCCCGTCTTCCATCTTTAAAAAGATGTTTCCTGTTGCTTACTCCATTAGAGATTTGTGGCGCACGGTGCCTAAGGTAGAAGGGGCTATTTCTACCCTGGCTAAAAGAACTACGATCCCTATTGAGGATAGCTATTCCTTTAAGGATCCCATGGACAAAAAGCTGGAAACTTATTTGAAGAAGATGTATGTTCATCAAGGTCTTCAAGGTCTTCAATGGCAACCTGCAGTTTGTATTGCCACAGTAGCAAGTGCAGCATCTTATTGGTACAATGCTTTTTTTATTTTTTTTATTTTATAAATAAAGAGACTCTGTTGGAGGATATACAAGTTAGGATTAAGGCTCTCAAACTAGCCAACTATTTTATCTCTGATGCTACCATGCAAGTTATTAGACTGGGAGACAAGATGTCTGGCTTCGCTGTTCTAGTCCTGGTCTGGAAGAAATAATTTCTGTAATTACGGCTGGAAAGGGGTCCTTTCTATCACAAGACAAGAAGAATAGACCTAAAGGACATCAAAGTAATTTTTGTTCCTTTTGTAACATCAAAGGTCCAAAGCCTTCCTCTCAATCCTCTAAGCAGGAGCAGTCCAAGTCTTCTTGAAGACCCAATCAGTCTTGGAACAAGGGGAAGCAATCAAAGAAACCCTCAGCTGAGACTAAGTCAGCATGAAGAATCTGCCCCCGGTCTGGGATCGGATCAGGTGGGGGGCAGACTTTCCCTTTTTTGTCAAGTGTGAATACGAGATGTCCCAGATCCTTGGGCTGTGGACATAGTATCTCAGGGTTACAAAATAGAATTCAAATCTCATCCTCCCAAGGGCAGATTTCTCCTCTCAAGGTTATCTGCGGATCAGGTAAAAAGAGAGGCATTCTTTCAGAGATTGTTCCAGTTCCAGTAAGAGAACATAATCTGGGATTTTATTCAAACCTGTTTGTGGTTCCCAAAAAAGAGGGAACTTACAGACCCAATTTAGACCTAAAGTGTCTCAACAAGTTTCTCAGGGTTCTGTCCTTCAAAATGGAAACCATTCATTCCATTCTTCCCTTGGTCCAAGAAGGTCAGCTCATGACGACCATAGACCTGAAAGATGCATATCTTCATGTTCCTATCCACAGGGATCATCACCAGTTCCTGAGATTTGCTTTTCTAGACATGCACTTTCAGTTTATTGCTCTTCTGTTTGGCCTTGCCACAGCTCCCATAATTTTCTCAAAGGTTCTGGGGGCTCTCTTGTCAATTGTCAGGTCTTGGGGAATTGTGGTGGCGCCTTATCTGGATGACATATTGGTTCAGGTGCCATATTTTCAATAAGCAAACTCCCATACAGAGATCTACTTGTCTTTTCTAAGTTCCCCTGGATGGAAACTGAATCTGGAGAAGAGTTCCCTTGTTCCAGCAACAAGGGTCTGTTTCTTAGGGATCATCATAGATTCCCTATATATGACGATTTTTTCAGAGGATAGATCTGGACCAGTTGACAAGAGATTCTCTCTTGTGGTGGATTTCTCAGGATCATCTGTCTCAGGGCACTTGCTTCCAGAGACCTTCCTGGGTGATTGTGACCATGGATGTCAGCCCTCTAGGCTGAGGAGCAGTGTGGGACTCATTAAAGGCTCAGGGCCTATGGACTCATGAGGAGTCTGTTCTCCCCATAAACATCTTGGAGTTGAGAGCAATCTACAATGCTCTGATGGCTTGGCCTCAATTGTCCTTAGCCCAATTTATCAGGTTCCAATCGAACAAGATCCCCTCAGTGGCTTACATCAACCACCAGGGAGGAACTCAGAGTTCCTTAGCCATGAAGCAGGTGGCATGGATTATTCAGTGAATGGAAGCTAAAAAAAAAAAAAAAAAGAGAGAGAAAAAATTGCATGCCCAAGCACACAAAATAATCCCAGAAGGGGCGCTTCCTACTTACTCCAGAGTTCAACGTTAAACAATACAAACAAATTGAAAATAAAGTCCATATAATCCTGAACAGGCAACTCTCTGTCAAAGAATGGTCAAATTCTGGTACTTGACAATCTGCTCTGCAGAAAGATAAACAGAGGCGCCACAATGGCCTAGTACCACCCAAACAGAAGATATAAATAGAGAAAGTTGGAAAAATACTCACAAGTGTAATGCACCCAATGGTGCTACTGAGGCGGGTTTGAGCTTTGCAGTAGTCCAGTTCACTGTTACAAATTGACTGTCATGTCAGGTCTGTAACACTTGAGAAGGTAATCCCATTATCTGTGTATGGATAAAGAGCAAACAACCATAGCCCAGTACTGTGTTGACAGGGTCAGCAGAATAGAAGACAAATTAATGCACTTACAAGATAGAGAGCACCTCCAGGTGCAGTAAGAGCAGTCTGGGACTTCACAGCCTCCCAGCTGACTGTACTCCACAGCTGACTGACTCCACAGTAAGCAGTGAAATAAAATCCCCCAAAAAATTAAAAAAAAATCCCAAAATGGAATTACAATGAACACCACCAAAGCAGCAATTGTATAAATAAAAACAATAACTTTATTAAAAATGATGCGTTTCTCAGCCTCTGCAAGGGCTGTTTCCTCAGGCTATACATACAATAAATGAAATACACTTGCTAAATAAAGGGATAAAAAAGCTCTGATAGGTTAAACAATTAATAAAAATCCCCTGTGTGTGTCATCAGTAGTTAATTAGTTGACATAGTAGCAATAGTAAACAATGACCTCACATGAGAGATTTAACATAGATTATACATAGTAGAGTTGTGAAAGTTTAACAATCTATATACATGGGCCCAAAATTCAAAACACTTTAAAACAAGAACAAGGAAAAATCTTGTTTGCCCATAGGCATTGCAATCGTATGCTTCTGTTTGCAAATATAAAACACAGAAATCACACATATACTAAATGGCAATATAAAAAGCAGACCCCCCACAGTCACAAAATGCAATGTGGGGCCAGAAGGCTCTCTGGACGCTATGCGTAAACACTCAAGTAATATGGATAAATTATCCCATCCTAACTACATAGAGCCTGACGAGCTAACAGCTGATCTTGTAGCCTAAGTAACCATACTGTCATGTTTACAGTTCTTATCCTGTTCTTTGACTCTCCTTTTTTTATTGTACTCTTGCACCTTACTTGTCAGCTCCGCCCATAACCTTCCACATAAAAGCGTTATTCCCACTTCCTATGATTCTTGGTAATTCTACTTACTCAGCTAAACCTGTAATCATTGGTATTTGAAACTGATGCCTTCCTACAGCAACGATCTACTCCGCTCTCTGGATTCTCTCTACAGCGGTGACGTCACACGCCAACGTGCTGTAACCCGAAGCGGATCTACACTATAGCTGCAGCCAGTAACGGACGCTTCAGCCCGGTAACAGATGCTTCAGCTTGGGACACACAGCCCACCTTCTCGCTGCGATTCCTCCTGAGTATCAACGGCTTGCAAAATATCTACCTCCATCATCTCAGTAAGTCTTACTCTCATACTTATTTGGATGAATAAATATTGGGACTTTGATACATATGCTAAAGATTTAATTTGACACTAACTTAAAAGGCTTAAAGTCATCGTTAACCTTAGCAACACCTCACATACCTGAATTACAACCGGACATGCTGTCAGCTGCACTTATTAACATTTTGGGACCTTGTTGCAAACACCAAAGTCTTATTAGCTCCCTTGTGCACTAACTACTTTAAGTAACCTTTGCTACGTTAAACCTTGTGCTCAACAACCTGACTTATGACCCGGTACACAGTTATTTCTTTCACTCTAACACTTCCAGATATCTTCATGTATTTCCCCTCTACATTAGAGTGTTTTACTATTAACTGAATAAAATTGTACAACTCTCATGAGACATAGGAGGGGAAACTTCAAACATTTGGTAGAGTTATTAATATACTCTGCAGATCCAAATGCTTGATACAACCCAGGCTTATATTATTAGTTGGTCTCCCTGAGGATACTGACTTGTTCTCCCGCTGCCTTCTGGTCTCCATATCAGTAGCTCAGGAAGTCCTTCTTACACATAATAATTATTTACAACAAATCTGCAGTTGTGGTTCAATAACTGAAATCCACCAAACCCTTTATTTTAGGATTTCCAGAATCTGACAGTATTACCAAGCCTGTACCATGGACCCAGCGGATTTGATTAATCACGTCCAGGCCCTAACCCAAACAGTAGACAACCTCACAAAGGGCTTCACTTCTCTTCAACAAGAGAACACTTCCCTTAATAATTACTTTAACAACAAAATAGAAACATTAAAACAGTCTTACAGCACTCCAGAACCACAGCCCAGCCCCCCAGAATTTGTTAACGGCCACAGATATGAGTTTAGGGAGTTCAAAAATTCATGTTATCTGTATTTCATACCTTAGAGGAGAACCCCGAATTTGGGCTACCTTGTTTTTCGAGTCTAATGACCCCATACTCCACACATTAGATCAATTCTTTAAGGCCATGGCTCAACTATATGATGACCCCTATAAACAGATATCAGCAGAAACAGCAATGAGATCCTTAAAGCAAAATAAAAGAGTTGTTGAGGATTATATAACATATTTTAAAAAGTGGTCCAAAGATTCCCAGTGGAATGATCTCTCCCTGCGCAACCAGTTTCGTCTAGGCCTTTCAGATCCCCTAAAGGACGAACTAGTCAGGCAGAACATGCCAGACACCCTTGATGAATGAATTGATATAAGTATCACCCTGGACCGGCCCATTAGGGAAAGGAGGTCAGAAAAACAGAAGTCCAAACCCATCACAAAAATACTACAGACCACACCAGTTCTAACTTCTCCCTCTAAACAGGCCACTAAATCCCCCTCTGTACCTATGGAATTTGGATTTGTCAGGGGCCCACTTTCCAACCAAGAAAAACTTAGAAGAAGGGCTAACAATCTCTGCATGTACTGTGGGGGACATGATCACTCCGTCAAAGATTGCTCTCTGCTACTACCAAGGAAGGGTAAGCAATACACCGATAATCTTTGTTTATCAGCTAAGGAACCACAAATCACTGATTGTTCTTTGCCAGTTCTTTTACAGTGGGATCAACAACATATCAACTCACGAGCAATTCTTGATTCCGGAGCCAGCCACAATTATATTGATTATCACTTCACGTGTGCCAATAAAATTCCACTGATTAAAACGAATAAACCTAGTCTACTGCGTTTCATCGATGGGAATGAAATCTCGTCAGGGCATATCTACTATCACACAGTCGCTCTACGCATTACCACAAAAAATCACCATACTGAGTTTGTCACCTTTGATGTGATTCCTTCTCCTCTATATCCTATAATTTTAGGTATTGGGTGGTTCATGTTACATGATCCAACAATAACTTGGTCTACGTCTCAGGTAGTCTTCAATTCTCTTTATTGTAAAAATACTTGTATGTTTCATAAACAGTTATTGCTTACTAATCCTTCTACTATACCTAAGGAATACACCTGTTTCTCTGATGTCTTTGATAAAAAATAATCTGAGAACCTGCCTCCCCATAGGATTTATGACTGTCCGATCAACCTTTTACCCGGTGTAGACATTCCATAGGGCATGTTTTCCCTTTGTCAAAACCGGAATTGGATCATCTAAAGTCATATCTACAAGACAATTTAAAAAAAGGTTTCATACGACCTTCTACCTCTCCAGCAGGAGCAGAAATATTCTTTGTTTGAAACAAAGATCAATCACTCAGACCCATAGTAGATTATCATGAATTAAATAAACGTACAATTAAAAATAGATATCCTCCACCCCTAATACCCCAACTTATAGAAAGGCTACACGGAGCTGTATACTTCACAAAATTAGATCTCAGGGGTGCTTATAATCTAATCCATATCAAATCTTGACACGAGTGGCTCACAGTATTCGGCACCCGATATGGCTTATTCGAGTATACTGTCATGCCATTCGGGCTGTGCAATGCTCCAGCCACCTTCCAATATCTAATAAACGGCATCTTCAAGGATCTACTGGATCTATTCCTTGTGATATACCTTTATGATATCCTCATATATTCAAATACTCTGGAAGACCATATAAATCATGTCAGCATTGTACTAACTTGTCTCCGTGACAATTTCTTATATGTTAAACTTGAGAAGTGTATTAGCTTCCTTGGTTATACGATCACCCCAGAGGGTATAAACATGGAAAATGACAAAATCTCTGCCATAGTAAATTAGCCCACTCCTACTACGAAGAAACAGGTTCAAAGGTTTATTTCGCCAACTTTTATAGGAAGTTATAAAAAACTTTGCAGAACTGACCAGACCCTTAACCAATCTGACAAAAGTAAACACCAAATTTCTTTGGAATAATGAATTACAAGTAATTTTTGATTTCCTCAAGACTAGTTTCACGAGCGCTCCTATTTTACGTTTCCCGGATACTACTTTACAGCATATCTTGGAAGTTGATGCATCTAATACTGCAATAGGTGCCATACTTTCCCAAAGGCAAACCCTCAAGGATCCGATACATCCAGTCGCATTTTACTCACGAGTGTTAAATTCTGCTGAAGTAAACTACCCTATCGGAGAGAAGGAATTACTTGCTATTAAGGCTTTACTAGAACATTGGCGACACCTTCTCGAGGGCACCTCCATACCTGTATTAATTTATACTGATCATAGGAATCTGGAATATCTCAAGTGCAATCATACATTAAGCTCACGACAAGTCCGATGGAACCTATTTCTAACCAAGTTTAATTTTCTTATTACTTATCGCCCAGCAAACAAGAACAAAAAGGCTGATGCTCTCTCCAGGCAGTATAATCATATTTACCTGGAAAATGAAGAAACATCTTTAATACCCTTAGATAGGTTTATCGGACTCTCCCTTGATAAGGCTCAGATGTTCAAAACCGAACAAGCTTCTGATACGGAACTACCAAGAACAGACTTACTCCAACATCCTGATGGTATATTCTACCATCTCACACAAGTCTATGTGCCAAAAACACTTAGGAATCTAATTCTACATTCCCTTCATGATACTCCACTCACTGGACATCCAGGCATTAAAAAGACCCAAGATCTTATACAGAAATTCTTCTGGTGGACCAATCTCTTGAAACATACTGCAGAATATGTCCTCACCTGCAAAACCTGTACCACCTCAAAGAAGGAAAAAAGACACCATACGGGCAGATATTGCTTTAGATTTTATTGTGGACCTTCCTCCCTCTAATAAGTTGAATACCATCCTCGTTGTAGTGGATCTCTTTAGCAAAATGGTGCATTTTATTCCTTTCCACAAAACACCCTCTTCTTCAGAAACAGTGCAGTTAATGATAAAAAATGTCCTCAGATTACATGGCTTGCCTGATACCATCACCTCTGATAGGGGAACCCAGTTTACTACTAAATTCTGGAAACAACTCTGTCATAGCTTGGGTATAACTAGGAGACTTAGCACCTCCTTCCATCCACAAAGTAATGGACAAACTGAAAAAAACAATCAGTGCATTGAACAGTACCTCAGGTGCTTTACTTCTTCCAGACAAGACAATTGGTCTGAACTACTACCTTTTGCAGAATTTGCATTCAACAATGCTACTCACTCCTCTGCGAAATCCACTCCATTCTTCGTTAACTACGGATTCCATCCTACCTTCCACTAGTGATGTCGCGAATAGTTCGCCGGCGAACATAGCATGTTCGCGTTTACCGCAGTGGGCGAACATATGCGATGTTCGATTCGCCCCCTATTCTTTATCATTGAGTAAACTTTGACCCTGTACTTCACAGTCAGAAGACACATTACAGGGAGTGCAGAATTATTAGGCAAGTTGTATTTTTGAGGATTAATTTTATTATTGAACAACAACCATGTTCTCAATGAACCCAAAAAACTCATTAATATCAAAGCTGAATAGTTTTGGAAGTAGTTTTTAGTTTGTTTTTAGTCATAGCTATTTTAGGGGGATATCTGTGTGTGCAAGTGACTATTACTGTGCATAATTATTAGGCAACTTAACAAAAAACAAATATATACCCATTTCAATTATTTATTTTTACCAGTGAAACCAATATAACATCTCAACATTCACAAATATACATTTCTGACATTCAAAAACAAAACAAAAACAAATCAGTGACCAATATAGCCACCTTTCTTTGCAAGGACACTCAAAAGCCTGCCATCCATGGATTCTGTCAGTGTTTTGATCTGTTCACCATCAACATTGCGTGCAGCAGCAACCACAGCCTCCCAGACACTGTTCAGAGAGGTGTACTGTTTTCCCTCCTTGTAAATCTCACATTTGATGATGGACCCCAGGTTCTCAATGGGGTTCAGATTAGGTGAACAAGGAGGCCATGTCATTAGATTTTCTTCTTTTATACCCTTTCTTGCCAGCCACGCTGTGGAGTACTTGGACGCGTGTGATGGAGCATTGTCCTGCATGAAAATCATGTTTTTCTTGAAGGATGCAGACTTCTTCCTGTACCACTGCTTGAAGAAGGTGTCTTCCAGAAACTGGCAGTAGGACTGGGAGTTGAGCTTGACTCCATCCACAACCTGAAAAGGCCCCACAAGCTCATCTTTGATGATACCAGCCCAAACCAGTACTCCACCTCCACCTTGCTGGCGTCTGAGTTGGACTGGAGCTCTCTGCCCTTTACCAATCCAGCCACGGGCCCATCCATCTGGCCCATCAAGACTCACTCTCATTTCATCAGTCCATAAAACCTTAGAAAAATCAGTCTTGAGATATTTCTTGGCCCAGTCTTGACGTTTCAGCTTGTGTGTCTTGTTCAGTGGTGGTCGTCTTTCAGCCTTTCTTACCTTGGCCATGTCTCTGAGTATTGCACACCTTGTACTTTTGGGCACTCCAGTGATGTTGCAGCTCTGAAATATGGCCAAACTGGTGGCAAGTGGCATCTTGGCAGCTGCACGCTTGACTTTTCTCAGTTCATGGGCAGTTATTTTGCGCCTTGGTTTTTCCACATGCTTCTTGCGACCCTGTTGACTATTTTGAATGAAACGCTTGATTCTTCGATGATCACACTTCAGAAGCTTTGCAATTTTAAGAGTGCTGCATCCCTCTGCAAGATATCTCACTATTTTTGATTTTTCTGAGCCTGTCAAGTCCTTCTTTTGACCCATTTTGCCAAAGGAAAGGAAGTTGCCTAATAATTATGCACACCTGATATAGGGTGTTGATGTCATTAGACCACACCCCTTCTCATTACAGAGATGCACATCACCTAATATGCTTAATTGGTAGTAGGCTTTCGAGCCTATACAGCTTGGAGTAAGACAACATGCATAAAGAGGATGATGTGGTCAAAATACTCATTTGCCTAATAATTCTGCACTCCCTGTACAGCCAATCAGCAGCAGACCCTCCCTCCCAGACTATCCCACCTCCTGGACAGCATCCATTTTAGATTCATTCAGAAGCTGCATTCTTAGTGAGAGGAGGGACAGTGTAGCTGCTGCTGATTTAATAGGGAAATCGATAGCTAGGCTAGTGTATTCAGTGTCCACTACAGTCCTGAAGGACTCATCTGATTTTTTCCTGTGTAATCTAATTGCAGTTGCCTGCCTGCCAGCGTGTGTGTCAGGCTCACAGCGTATACTGTGCCCACTTGCCCAGTGCCACCACTTATATCTGGTGTAACAGTAGTGTACATTTAAAAAAAACAACACTTTTTTGACTGTGAAATAATAGCAGACAGCTGCCAGTACCCAAAATGGCCGCAAATAAGGCAGATGGGGAGGGTTAGAGAGCTGTTTTGGGGGGATCAGGGAGGTTGGGGGCTAAGGTGGGATGCTACACCACAGCATGTGTAAATATGCTAAAAAAATTAAAAAAAAACAAAAACCTTTTATTTTAGTACTGGCAGACTTTCTGCCAGTACTTAAGATGGCGGGGACAATTGTGGGGTGGGGGAGGGAAGGGAGCTGTTTGGGAGGGATCAGGGGTCTGATGTGTCAGGTGGGAGGCTGATCTCTACACTAAAGCTAAAATTAACCCTGCAAGCTCCCTACAAACTACCTAATTAACACCTTCACTGCTAGCCATAATACACGTGTGATGCGCAGCAGCATTTAGCGGCCTTCTAATTACCAGAAAGCAACGCCAAAGTCATATATGTCTGCTATTTCTGAACAAAGGGGATCCCAGAGAAGCATTTACAACCATTTGTGCCATAATTGCACAAGCTGTTTGTAAATAATTTCAGTGAGAAACCTAAAATTGCGAAAAAAATTAAGTTTTTTTTTAAATTTGATCGCATTTGGCGATGAAATGGTGGCATTAAATATACCAAAATGGGCCTAGATCAATACTTTGGGTTGTCTACTACACTACACTTAAGCTAAAATTAACTCTACAAGCTGCCTACATGCTCCCTAATTAACCCCTTCACTGCTGGGCATAAAACATGTGTGGTGCGCAGTGGCATTTAGCAGCCTTCTAATTACCAAAAAGCAACGCCAAAGCCATACAAGTCTGCTATTACTGAACAAAGGGGATCTCAGAGAAGCATTTACAACCATTTATGCCATAATTGCATAAGTTGTTTGTAAATAATTTCTGTGAGAAACCTAAAGTTTGTGAAAAAGTGAACATTTTTTTTTTTATTTTATCGCATTTGGCGGTGAAATGGTGGCATGAAATATACCAAAATGGGCCTAGATCAATACTTTGGGTTGTCTACTACACTACACGTAAGCTAAAATTAACTCTACAAGCTCCTTACATGCTCCCTAATTAACCCCTTCACTGCTGGGCATAAAACACGTGTGGTGCGCAGTGGCATTTAGCAGCCTTCTAATTACCAAAAAGCAACGCCAAAGCCATATAAGTCTGCTATTTCTGAACAAAGGGGATCCCAGAGAAGCATTTACACCCATTTATGCCATAATTGCATAAGTTGTTTGTAAATAATTTCTGTGAGAAACCTAAAGTTTGTGAAAAAGTGAACAATTTTTTTTTTATTTGATCGCATTTGGCGGTGAAATGGTGGCATGAAATATACCAAAATGGGCCTAGATCAATACTTTGGGTTGTCTACTACACTACACTTAAGCTAAAATTAACTCTACAAGCTGCCTACATGCTCCCTAATTAACCCCTTCACTGCTGGGCATAAAACACGTGTGGTGCGCAGTGGTATTTAGCAGCCTTCTAATTTCCAAAAAGCAACGCCAAAGCCATATAAGTCTGCTATTTCTGAACAAAGGGGATCCCAGAGAAGCATTTACACCCATTTATGCCATAATTGCATAAGTTGTTTGTAAATAATTTCTGTGAGAAACCTAAAGTTTGTGAAAAAGTGAACAATTTTTTTTTATTTGATCGCATTTGGCGGTGAAATGGTGGCATGAAATATACCAAAATGGGCCTAGATCAATACTTTGGGTTGTCTACTACACTACACTTAAGCTAAAATTAACTCTACAAGCTGCCTACATGCTCCCTAATTAACCCCTTCACTGCTGGGCATAAAACACGTGTGGTGCGCAGTGGCATTTAGCAGCCTTCTAATTACCAAAAAGCAACGCCAAAGCCATATAAGTCTGCTATAATGGCATGTCTGGCACACAGTGTTGGGGCAACGGTCCATCTGACCACTGATACCTGGTCTGCAAAGCATGGTCAGGGCAGGTATATCACCTACACTGTGCACTGTGAAGCGGGCGTAACCCTTACACTACCTGATCGATACAACATCATACCTGATATTTTAAAGCACGTTATTCCAAACAATTTAGGAATGTTAGGTGATTTATGCCCTTTATGGATTAAAACCAGACTCTGCATCAACTATGTAATTTTCCATGGGAGTTTTGCCATGGATCCCCCTCCAGCATGCCACAGTCCAGGTGTTAGTCCCCTTGAAACAACTTTTCCATCACTATTGTGGCCAGAAAGTGTCCCTGTGGGTTTTAAAATTTGCCTGCCTATTGAAGTCTATGGCGGTTTGCCCGGTTCGCAAACTTTTGTGGAAGTTCGAGTTCTCCGTTCGCGAACCCAAATTTTTAGGTACACGACATCACTACCTTCCACTGGGATACAACATCTGACTCTAACTGTCCAGTAGTAAACAACCTTGTGAATACCATTTACGACTCATTTTCCTTAATTAAACGAAATATCGACTTAGCTAAATTCCATCATAAACGTTACTATGATAAACGTAGGACTCCTTCGCCAGCCTATTCGGTTGGCGACTACGTCTGGCTCTAAATCCGCAACCTAAGATTGCCTTTTCCAGCAAAAAAATTATCCTCTACTTTCTTAGGCCTTTTTCCCATTCAGAAGGTGTTTAACTCAAATGCTGTTACTCTCACTTTACCAAATAACATGAAGACTCATCCCACCTTTCATGTGGCCCTCTTGAAACCATATAAATGATCTTTGGGGGGGGTAGTCCTGTCATGTTTACAGTTCTTATCCTGTTCTTTGACTCACCCTTTTTTTTATTGTACTCTTGCACCTTACTTGTCAGCTCCGCCCATAACCTTCCACATAAAAGCGTAATTCCCACTTCCTATGACGCTTGGTAATTCTACTTACTCAGCTAAACCTGTAATCGTTGATATTTGAAACTGACGCCTTCCTACAGCAACAATCTACTCCGCTCTCTGGACTCTCTCTACAGCGGTGACGTCACACGCCAACGTGCTGTAACCCGAAGCGGATCTACACTATAGACGCTGATGCCACTAATGGGCTCTTCAGCCCGGTAACAGACGCTTCAGCTTGGGACACACAGCCCACCTTCTCACTGCGATTCCTCCTGAGTATCAACGGCTTGCAAAGTTTCTACCTCCATCATCTCAGTAAGTCTTACTCTCATACTTTGATACATACGCTAAAGATTTAATTTGACACTAACTTAAAAGTCATCGTTAACCTTAGCAACACCTCACATACCTTAATTACAACTGGACATGCTATCAGCTGCACTGATTAACATTTTGGGACCATGTTGCAAACATCAAAGTCTTATTAGCTCCCTTGTGCACTGTTAATTACTTTAAGTAAACTTTGCTATGTTAAACCTTGTGCTCAACAACCTGACATGACCCGGTACACAGTTATTTCTTTCACTCTAACACTTCCAGATATCTTCATGTATTTCCCCTCTACATTAGAGTGTTTTACTATTAACTGAATAAAATTGTACAACTCTCATGAGACATAGGAGGGGAAACTTCAAACATTTGGTAGAGTTATTAATATACTCTGCAGATCCAAATGCTTGATACAACCCAGCCTTATATTATTAGTTGGTCTCCCTGAGGATACTGACTTGTTCTCCCGCTGCCTTCTGGTCTCCATATCAGTATCTCCGGAAGTCCTTCTTACACATAATAATTATTTACAACAAATCTGCAGTTGTGGTTCAATAACTGAAATCCACCAAACCCATTATTTTAGGATTTCCAGAATCTGACACATACGGGCGTTAAAAACTTCTACCCTGAAGTACTGGATAGGGCCAGTGTGCAACCTAGTATGTATAATCTCGCTATTGAAAATAGAAACTAACGGCTAGGTTACAAGTTTTGCGTTATGAGGGGTACAAAGCTAACTTGTACGTTATTGTCACCGTTCACTTCCCTACAGCGCTGGTATTACAGGTTTTTAGAAACCCGGCGTTATGCTGCAAGAAGTGAGCGTAGAGCGTAGTGCTCCATACCGCACTCCAATACCAGCGCTGCTGAAAGCAGCGGTGAGCTGGTTTTACATGCTTGTGCACAATTTCCCCATAGACATCAATGGGGAGAGCCGGCTGAAAAAAAGTCTAACACCTGCAAAAAAGCAGCGTAAAGCTCAGTAACGCAGCCCCATTGATTCCTAAGGGGAAACTACATTTAAGTTTGCATCAACCACCCTAACATAAACCCTGAGTCTAAACACCCCTAATCTTACACTTATTAACCCCTAATCTGCTGCCCCCGACATCGCCAACACCTACATTATACTTATTAACCCCTAATCGGCCACTCCGGACTTCGTCGCCACTATAATAAACATATTAACCCCTAAACCACCGCACTCCCGCCTCGCAAACACTAGTTAAATATTATTAACCCCTAATCTGCTGCCCTTAACATCGCCGCCACCTACCTACATTTATTAACCCCTAATCTGCCGTCCCAATGTCCCCGCCACTATACTAAATTTATTAACCCCTAAACCTAAGTCTAACCCTAACACCCCCTAACTTAAATCTAATTAAAATAAATCTAAAGAGCACCTACTATTAATAACTAAATAATTCCTATTTAAAACTAAATACTTACCTATAAAATAAACCCTAAACTAGCTACAATATAACTAATAGTTACATTGTATCTAGCTTAGGGTTTATATTTATTTTACAGGCAAGTTTGTATTTATTTTAACTAGGTAGAATAGTTACTAAATAGTTATTAACTATTTAATAACTACCTAGCTAAAATAAATACAAATTTACCTGTAAAATAAAACCTAACCTGCCTTACACTAACACCTAACCTTACCCTACAATTAAATACAATTACCTAAATTAAATACAATTAACTAAATTAAATACAATTAAATAAATAACAAAACAAAAAAAACACTAAATTACACAAAATAACAAACAAATTACAAGATATTTAAACTAATTACACCTTATCTAATATCCCTATCAATATAAAAAAGCTTTCCCAAAATAAAAAAACCCTAGCCTAAACTAAACTACCAATAGCCCTTAAAAGGGCCTTTTGCGGGGCATTGCTCCAAAGAAATCAGCTCTTTTACCTGTAAAAAAAAACACAAACAACCCCCCAACAGTAAAACACATCAACCACACAACCAACTCTCCAAATAAAACCCTAACTAAGAAAACCTAAGCTCCCCATTGCCCTGAAAATGGCATTTGGATGGACATTGCCCTTAAAAGGGCATTTAGCTCTTTTTCAGCCCAAAGTCCCTAACCTAAAAATAAAACCCACCCAAAAAAAACCTAACACTAAGCCCCGAAGATCCAATTACAGTTTTGAAGACCGGACATCCATCGTCAACGAAGCCGGGAGAAGTCCTCAACGAAGCGGCAAGAAGTCCTCAAGGAAGCCAGGAGAAGTCTTCATCTAAGCCGGGAGAATTGGTCCTCCAGACGGGCAGAAGTCTTCATCCAGACTGCATCTTCTATTTTCATCCATCCGGCGCGGAGCGGCTCCATCTTCAAGACATCCGGCACGGAGCATCCTCTTCTGACAACGACTACCGATGAATAAAGGTTCCTTTAAGTGACGTCATCCAAGATGGCATCCCTTAGATTCCGATAGAATTCTATCAGCCAATCGGAATTAAGATTGAAAAAAATCTGATTGGCTGTTGCAATCAGCCAATAGGATTGAGCTGCAATCCTATTGTCTGATCCAATCAGTCAATAGGATTGAGCTTGCATTCTATTGGCTGAAGTTGATTTGCGTTATGGACAAAAATGTGTGCGGTGCCTCTAAACCTGCAAGACTCGTAATAGCAAATCACCATAAAGCAAAACTCGTAATGTAGCCGTAAAAATCCCATAAATAAATAGTGCAAAAAAGATTGCGTGTGTGTTATAATATATTAGTGCTTGATTGAGTGTGCAATCAATCAGTATTATTGTGACAGCTCCCAAAATGGATGGTAAGAGGTGTAATATGCAATTGCAATACATAATATACAATCTGTGGAAAAAAAACACAAATCAATGTGATACTAAAATGTGTGCTAAGTGCTAAAAACCCTAGTAGTAGTGTGCTAAAGACTATACTGGATGAAGAACTACTCTACATAATGCTGAAAAGATATAAGATCTCGGTGAGAAGAGATGTGAAAGTGTGTACTCTGTAATGTGTGGAGATACCACCATATAAATATAATGTTAACGAGTCGTAAATGATTGGTGAGTATGGTAGTGATGTGTGCCAAAAAATGACCCAAAAGTTACCGCGGAATGCCAAGTAGTGTTAGGCCCACTTAATTTAGACCTGGTATCTCTTTAAGATCTCAACTGCAGATCGTAGGAATATAAATATATGTATCACTTGGCACTAGATCAATTATTATATTTGTATATAAGATCTGTAATATGCATTAAGTGAAGTTGTTCTAAAATAAGAGTAAGGAAACAAACAAGTATACACTTGTCGTCACAAGATAATAAATGAGAGTAAGTGCTTAGTCCCCAGCTCAGATCTGATACGGTACATAGAGGATCTGTGTTTTGAATCCAACATGAGGATAACGTACAATGAGTAATTCAGTTTTACTGACAGGTAAGAAGGGGGAGTGGCTAAAAACTCTGTTACGGATATCTTGTAGAATATGAGTAGTATGTATGGAAAATGTCTGTAATGCAATCTTGAGCAATAGGAGGTGAGTTGAGAGAAACATGGAAATACTCTCAGAAGTTATACAGATACTAGCGCAAACTTGATTATGAGTGAGAGGACTTGAACAAACAACTTTGGTTAGCAAGCATGATATAATGAAACAGTTTGTTTAGCAGATGAGACAATATTATTGCAATTGTTAGAAAAACAAAGAGTCTTTGGAACCAGCAACTTATGCGAAGAAAGTCAGTATGAAATCCAATGGAAATTATTCATAGCAGATAATGACAAAATACTTGAGCGTAGATGGTAATAACACAAAGCTTACAGATCCCAAGTTTAAACAAAGGATGTCTGTAGTAAATCCAATGACAGTTTTTTTTTAGCACATAAATCTTAAATATTTGCGATTAGATGGTAACAGCACAAAGCTTTGATAAGAGCAACTTATGCAGGTATTGTAGAAAAGGAATCCGCTGGTTAAGATATCCTTAGAAATCAAGGAAGGCAGAGAATCTGTTGGAGCTCAGTAGCTTGCTAAGAAAAAAACAAATTAACTAAGCACCTGTGATTGTCTGCATGAGCCTTAAGTAAAGGAAGGGGGCTGGGTTAACAGAGGCTGAGTGACAGGAAGGTAAGAACAGGTGCAACTCAGAGAAACCTGAGAGAGTCCTGACAAGTAGAGATGCAGGGTTAACAAGTCATAAATAATTAATACGAATGCTAATAATAAATGCTGTGAGAAGACCCGAAGGTTGCTATAAAATATTCTAAATAATATTGAATAGAAATATAAAAATATAATGTAGGTGATATACTAAAAATGATTAAAGGGACGCTGAACCCAATTTTTTTCATTCCTGATTCAGATAGAGCATGCAATTTTAAGCAACTTTCTAATTTACTCCTATTATTAAATTTTCTTAATTCTCTTGGTATCTTTATTTGAAATGCAATAATGTAAGTTTAGATGCCGGCCCATTTTTGGGTTGTTCTTGCTGATCGGTGGATAAATTCATTCACCAATAAAAAAGTGCTGTCCAGGGTCTGAATCAAAAATTAAATGCTTAGATGCCTTCTTTTTCAAATAAAGATAGCAAGAGAACGAAGACAAATTGATAATAGAAGTAAATTACAAAGTTGCTTAAAATTGTATGCTCTATCTGAATCACAAAAGAAAAAAATTGGGTTCAGTGTCCCTTTAATGATGTGAAGTCCAAAGTCAAAATCCAGTTGTGGCACTAACCTATAAAATTAAGAAAACATGGGAATATAATATAAAATAATATACTAAAGAATAAACAACATTTTTTGCTAGTGAACTAAAATACACTAACACAGAAGATTAGCAACATAAAAACTATTAGTGGGATTCACCCAAAAAAAAGTTGACCCTACCTAGATCAAGACTATTGACAGATGAGCAATTTGGTGTATGGATCATTGGTGCCATAGCCAAACATGCACTTGGCAAATGCTAACACCCATGCCACTCTGTAAGCTAGGGGATAAGCCGAATTGTACAATAACCTAAAAAATAATCAAGTGAAAGCCGCCATATCTAGGTTCTCATTGAGACCCTCAGGTTGAAGTGTTTTCATTTTCATAATCCAATACAACTCTCTCCTTCTAAGGATCATAAATGCATCCCTATGGGATGTAGGGATCAAATCAATCGGTATAATCTTGATAGGATTTTTCTGTTTATAATGAAAATTCAAACAGTGTCTGGAAACACTATGGGCTTTTGAATTAATTTTGATATTGTGTGCCCCCCCCATCTTTTTTAGACCTTGTGACAGGTACGTCCAATGTACTGGAACCCACACTGACAGTTGAGAAGGTATATAACAAAAGAGGATTTGCAAGTCATGAATCCTTTGATGTTAAATATTTCACCAGTAGTGTGAGATGTGAAGGTAGATGTCCTATGCATAATAGAACTACACATCCCACAACGTTTTCTGCAACATTTGGAGATTTTGTATTTAATAGGCTCGAACCCTAAGAGATTAGTTTGTGGAGCAATAGTTCCTTGGAATTTGTCTCTAACAACTTTGCTTGAAACCAAAACAGCTTTTAAGGTGGGGGCTTTTCTGTAAACAACCTTAGGTCTTGGGCCAAGTATATTCTTTAACACAGGATCGCTTGTTAACACAGCCCAATTTTTTGTAAGGATCTTATTAATCTCCCGATGATTAGAATTATACCTCGTAATGAAGAGTGGTGGATTAGAATCCTTTAAGGCTTCCTGTTTTTTGTTTTTCTTGTTAAAATAGCTACTCCTATCATCCTCCCTAACCCTATTGATTCCTTGATTAATTAGGTCTTGTGGATAGCCTTTCTCTAAGAATCTATCCCCAATCACTCTGGCTTGTATATCATAGTCCTCAATAGTGGAGCAGTTTCACCTTATTATTCTGAATTGTCCATAAGGGACGTTCGTCTTCCAACAATGATAGTGGTTACTTTCGTAGTGTAGAAAGCTATTGCAATCTACAGTTTTAAAGAATGTGTTGGAAGATACTGTTCCCTCCTCAGATCTCCCCAAGATAAGATCCAAGAATTGAATCTCATCCTTCTGAATATTATCAGTGAACGATATACCATATGTATTATTGTTAAGATGACTAATGAATTTCAGAATACATTCCTTGGACCCTCTGAAAATGAATAAGAGGTCATCAATCTAGAGGCCATAGAACACCTGGTTTGCTGCAAATTCAGAATCATAAATATCGTAAACAAATTTGTGAAACTTGGAGCGAACCTAGTGCCCATGGCCGTAGCCTTAACATGAAGATAATACTTGATTTGATATAAAAAATAGTTGTGCTGTAAAATAAAAGTGATCAATTGGATAATAAATTTTACTTGTGCACTAGGCATGTTCTTGTTCCAAATAAAAACAGACCACTCTTGTCCCTATCTCATGTTGTATGTTGGAGTAGAGAGATCCAACATCACAAGTTACCCACCAACATTCCTCATCTAAGTTGCATTCTTGTAACTGTAACAATAAATCTGTGGAGTCCTTGATATAGGAAGGAAGAGAAACCACAATTTTTTGCAGGAAGAAGTCAATGTAGACTGATAGGGAGTCAGTGAGACTCCCTATGCCTGCAATGATCGGTCTACCTTGTGGTTTTACTGGGTCCTTGTGAACCTTGGGGAGATGGCAATAGAAGGCAGTACAAGGATACTTGGGAAGACAAAAATCTCTTTTTTGTTTAGTCATAATCCCTTGATCCAAACCTTCCTGTAGAAGGTTTTGTAGCTTCATATAATATTTAGCGGTAGGATCACTGTAAGGTGTATAATCCCACGGGGGGGTGTCAGCGCAGGCCAAAGCCTGGGGCCTAGTGTACCACCTGAGGCATATGTAGATTATCTGATAAGGGCCCCTTAGAATGACTCAGACCACGCAGCATTATGATCGAAAGCCAATTCTGTTTATTGCACAGTGCAAGCCTTTCTTATAGTGACATACAGGGTTAAGGGGATGACACGTTAGGACCGCGTCATCTTACACAGTTATACAGAGCAATTTACAAGGAAAAACTGGAACATGAGTTTCTCATAACAATATTTACAGAGTCATAACAAACTACCATCTGCAGAGACAACCGAGTGTCTAAAGCCTCTTGTTTACATTATCTTATTCTATCTTACTTCTAGGCATTAGGCCAGGGTACATTGGCAAGGCCGAATAGCTAAAGAAACTCATAACATGCATATAATTCTCACTGCATAATACCCCAGTATAATAAAGTCTATTCATTACAAAATGGCTGCGAGGAACAAGATGGCTGCGAAGAACAAGATGGCTGCCATCAGGTTCATATTACCCCTAACATACCATCCTTTTATTCTAACAGAATAACATAAAAATAGACAGGCATAGAAAATTAGTAAAGCCTTATATTATGGTAACAGAACTCTATAAGAATACAAAAGAGAAAAATATTTGCATGTCGTGATATACTTTTATAGGCTAATTGTCACTGCATATAGGTACAGTCCCTCCAATACCTTCCATCTATCCTCCAGCCCTCCCAAAACTACCGGTCTACCAGCACAGAGACCCAACCAGCCCCCCATCTACCCCCAAACAACGCTGCATCTTCTATCTCTCCACCTGCATTGCTAGCACCCCCCCAATATGTCCAACAGTTCCTTTTCCACAGTAAAGCATGACATAGCAACAGCACAACTGTCTCTAGGTGGCCTCTGAATACTTTAAGAACAGTCTTTGTCCATTTCAGAGCGCTGCACCTTGACACTTTGCTATAATACAGTTCTCCAACAGTTCATTTGCAGTAGGGGTGCTTATCCACGGTTCTTCCGCAGGGAGATACTGGAAATCTGATGGTTTGTTCATGGGGTAGACAAGGCAGCCAGTGGATACCCATGGCAAGCAGACACTCGAGTCACAGGGAGTCTAGGAAGCAAACAGAAACAGTACAGGATGAGTACACACCGCAATATAATCACAATTATGTCCAAATAAAACGTCACTTTCATCCTATGTCATTTAAAATCAAACAAAACTTTGTTGATATATAATACAAACTAAATACATTGACATTTCTCAGAGGCTAATTCACAACTTCTCTATACACTTTTAAATGATACTTCATGAATACTACGCAAGTGAAAACCTGTCAGACTTCATCAAGGGCCTGAAGGGTTATGCTAAAACTTATGCTAAGGCCTGCCCTGTAGTAAGAATGGAAAAAAGAAAACAGTCAATGAAAATAAATGAATTTCTTTACAATATCACTTTGAACTTCTAAAAAATAAAAGAACCTTGTGTTGCTTTATTCTGGATGGCTGCTATCTATAATGTTTATAATTCTCCAACCTAAATTCTCTCACACTCCTGTATGAGGAAAGCATACAAACAGAACATCATTTAAAACTACAAACCCTTTTAAAGGTAAACACATCTTTATGGTAAGAATTACTCTCTTTGACAAACATCAGGAATGACCAAATTCACTTTGCAGATACCATACTAATTAAAAAAAGGGAAAAAATACCTTTGCTTTCATAAACTATAATTATGCTATTCCCTGAAACATTTCTCTGTATATTTACTATAAACTTCTAGCTTAGACGTGTCCTCCTTATGTTCTAAAGGGTGAAGGGTCTAAAATATTATGCTATGTTGCAGCATTTTCCTTGAACATATTTTCTTATACTCAGTGGGCCATTCAATAGGGTACAATACTGCAAAGTTCACAGTTACCTTTATCTAAAAAGTTACTATGTTAAGCACATAAACTACAATGTGCACTAATACCAATGAAGCATATGATTTCTTAGACCAAATATGATCAATAAAAATAAAACAAATACAAGAAAATACAAAACAAGCAATATAAGGAATGGAGTTAAAACAATACTCCCCTAATTTAATTGGTTGATCCTGTAACAGCATAACAGGACTTCCATATCGAGCGGTAAGGCACAGTCCAGAGAAGGATAGTCTTTATGTCCTGAAGACACACATCAGAGAAAACAGTCATGGATTACCCAGAGTCCAGTTCTGGGGCTGGTACCAGCATGCAAAGCAAAGAATGGATCCAAAGATAGTTCAGTAACTTTTTTTACTGCAGTATGATGGTTAAAACAAGCTTGACTAAAGGTCTTTCATCTTTATCTTTTCTTTCTTTAAAGGTTTACTTGCTTTCAATCTTTAATCTTTTGAAGAGTGCACTTATGGAATTTTGCCTGTACAGATTTTACCTAAATATGGAAACTCAAAAATAATTCAGTTAGTGTGTTTCAATCTCTGAAGACAGCATACTCTCATCCTGCAAATACAAATATAGTGTTAAGAACCACATAGAAAAATAAAACATTTTAGGCATCTGAAATTAACACAATAACATTGTACGAGGAGATTCAAAACGTTGTAGGTTCACCTCCTAAAAATAATCTCCTCCATTACATAAAGATATTCATCAATACTCATCAATACTTCCCCCATGTTTGCGTAAAACATCTCATGTGACACGCAAACACAAGATAACAAGAAACTAAACGATAAATCATGCACTCCACTCATGCAGAGACAATTATCAATAGCAAGCAAAATGAAATACACTTCACAATTCAATATGCTGTCCACAAAAGAGAAAAACATAACAAACAATGAAAACCAATCGTTCTTGTCTTACACAAAACGAAACATTAGCTGCTGACACAAATTTCAAACAACCACAATTAACTTAGAATGCAACACATATTCTGACATTCGCTGAAATGCAGCACACTCAGAACATGACAAACAATTGAAAACATCCACTATGTACAAAACTTTAATATCACACAAAGAAAGCAATCACAGCAGATGCCCAAGAAACTTAAGTTGCAGATTGCACAAATAAAATTGCGCTTATTTGGGAAAGATCAGATAACCACAGTAGCCACTGTTAAAGGGACATTCTAGGATAAATGAAAATTCATTATTCAGATAGGACTTTTAATTTTAACCAACCTTCCTAGATTAAACCAAACATAGGTAGGCTTATATGCTAATTTTTTAAACCTTTGAGGACTGCCTCTTATCACAGGCTGTATAAATCTCATTACAACACCAAGAGACAGAATACACGTAAGCCATATAAATAAAACCAAAACTGTGAACAGATAAATTAGCTAGTTATATTTATAATTTTTTATAACATAGAACACCAGTACTGCCGCTTTAAATGGAAAGGACAAATCTTTCTCGACAAAGCCAAACACAAGAGAGAACTTTTCTTTTTTTTTTTTTTAAAGAAAACCAAAACATGCACAGTGTTATCAGTCTTTCTCAAGGATAGTTAGGCAAGCTCAAAGTTTCATTTCTACTTAAAGGAGAAACACTGTTTACTGCTTAAAAATATAAAATTCACACTAAAACTTGATAAATGCTAATTAGTTTAACCACAACAAAATTATTGGATTTAATGTTGTATATAATTTGATATTCCCCATTCTGCAGCTCTCCAGCCAAATATAACAACCGCATATAACACAAAAAAATAAGCTTTCTGAAAAAGAAATACTAATACAATTTCCCCTTTAAATTAATCCCAATGATCCTTATAATAAAAAAAATGTATACTGACGTTCATTAAATAGCCTAAACAAGCATAAGCAGCATAAGAACGCACTCACAGTGGGATGCAGGCTAATTAAAGGGACATTTTAACCAAACGCAAAAATAATCTTTAATTGAAACTGCTAACACAGTGAAATGTACTAGTGTTAGGCTTACAGTAAACCTCATCGTCTTTTATGTAAATATTCCCTTAAATTCTCAGATGTTATACCAGTTTTCCTGTATCCCTTTAAATATTTTCTCTCCTGTTTTTTCTGGTTTTTTTTTCTTTTCTGTCCTCTAGTCTCACGGATCCCTCCACTAAAATTGTAGACAACTTATCACTTCAGTTTGCATTACAGAGAGAATTAAGTTATGCTGCAAAAAAATATCTGCTATCTGAACAGCAAATTTAAAATAAATATATACAAAGAAAGGTCTCTAAAAATATATTTAGCAAACTACTAATACAGGGTTATTGCACTGGTTCTTTAAATAATAAAATGACAATTTTCTATTGCTCCGTCTACGCACTGAGCTCTGATTTTCCAGACAAATATAAGATATTATGCCGCTTGTATAACAAGTCATGGACAATACATTAATAGCAACACCTTGTTACAGTGAACCGTCCCTTTAAGGACTAACCATTCATCACGCAAATTACATATGTATATCCTAACCATAATTTAGGCTGCTTGTATGATTTACCACACCAATTTCACCTCTGTACTGTAGCATGACCTGCAGATTAATTTACTTGCAACAAAAACGGACGCCCTTTTAGAAAAACTTTCAATTACAGCCTATAAATATATTTCATTGTGTGCACCCACGCCGTGCACAGACCTTACAAATACAACATACGTTAACCCATTAATCATACCAGAAACAATTTCATATTTACCAGAGCGTGACAAAAAATCACACACACCATCGCACTTTCAAAGCCACTTTCAAAGCCGTTACTTCACTTACAAAAACAATATCATATCTTTACATGCCGAACAACAATTATCACTTAAAACTAAAACTGCATATGAATACCACATACTTAAAACATGCTGGTGACTTTAAAATACAGGTATATAAAATAACATGACCAAATATCTTCTAAAAACGTCTGATTTCCCAGCAGAGAAACAGAAGGAAACATTATTACGATACATACACACAAGTTCATTTCATCTCGCATACCAAAGATTCACTCCCTTTTTTCCTTTCTCAGAAAAACATCTAATTTCTAGCGTACGACATACATATATATATATATATATATATATATATATATATATATATATATATATATATATATATAAAACACTAGATTAACTTTTCACCATGTCCACAATGCATTTTTTTTTTTTCTTTCCGATTCCACGCAAAATGGCCATTTTTTGCCTGGAGTGGGATAATCATTTTCAAATAATACATTCTGTTTTTTTGGTTTAAAGCAAATCTGTTACACTCATACCACAGTGAGAACCTACAGACCATCACACATTATGCATCTCAATATACAAAATTTCATTTTTGTTACTGCAAGCAAACAAAAAAAAATCTTACAAACGGAGACAGGATTTCTTTTCTCTCTTTTTTTTTTTTTTTTCTTCTGAGCTATGTGCGCGCTCAGTGGTGGCCCCCCTTCTTTGCCTGCTACATTCTTTAACACAGAGATTTCTCTATTTATCAAACAGCAGTACTTACTGACAGTGTTTTAAAAAAATATTTCTGTCTTTTGCAGAAACTATTAACTCTTCTTTTCTTTTACCTTATACATGTAATTTTCTCTGTGCAATCTTATCTATGAGCAGTTCCCCTTTCTCAATACAATAATAGCCACAATAATAACATGCACAGCCACTTAATATTTTCTACGCACAGCATAATTTTATATAGCAGCACCACACAAATAACCAAAGCAAAGCAAGCATCAGATATCAACATGAGCTTCAGGTGGTTAACAAAACTCTATTATGGGAATGAATATGGGAAACTTCAACACACGTGAGACTCACTCACTCTGCCAAGTTCGCCCGGAGTAGCTTATCTTAAAAGCTCCCCGTCAACTGGCATACATATATTACTTGCGCACTTATCACCGACAGGACTCACAATACCTGTCGTGTCCCAGCACAGGACTGATTACCTGTCTGGAGGGGTATCACAACTGCCGGCAGGACTATAACCTTCGCAAACCTGTGCTTCAACCACAGGAACCCCTTTAACCTTATATCATTATCATATATTACACCTTTTTTTTTTTTCTTTTTTTTTAAAAAAAACACAAACAACTAAATTTAGGTTCAGATTCACAGAAGGAAAGCATGGTAAAAGCACTCATACTTACGCACTGTGAATCCCACCACAAACTGCCACCAAGAATTGTAAGGTGTATAATCCCACGGGGGGGTGTCAGCGCAGGCCAAAGCCTGGGGCCTAGTGTACCACCTGAGGCATATGTAGATTATCTGATAAGGGCCCCTTAGAATGACTCAGACCACGCAGCATTATGATCGAAAGCCAATTCTGTTTATTGCACAGTGCAAGCCTTTCTTATAGTGATATACAGGGTTAAGGGGATGACACGTTAGGACCGCGTCATCTTACACAGTTATACAGAGCAATTTACAAGGAAAAACTGGAACATGAGTTTCTCATAACAATATTTACAGAGTCATAACAAACTACCATCTGCAGAGACAACCGAGTGTCTAAAGCCTCTTGTTTACATTATCTTATTCTATCTTACTTCTAGGCATTAGGCCAGGGTACATTGGCAAGGCCGAATAGCTAAAGAAACTCATAACATGCATATAATTCTCACTGCATAATACCCCAGTATAATAAAGTCTATTCATTACAAAATGGCTGCGAGGAACAAGATGGCTGCGAAGAACAAGATGGCTGCCATCAGGTTCATATTACCCCTAACAATCACCAAATAATATTTTATATTATTCTTTATAATTCAGAATTATTTTACCTTCAATAATATAATCCTGGATGTTTTGTAGAACAATCCCCCCACCCTTGTCCGCCTGTATAATCACCAAATCAGATCTATTCATGAGACTCGCCAAAGCTTTTTGCTCGATGTTATTAAGATTATTTTTATATAGTAATTTTTCCATCTTTTTTGATAATATTTCTAAATCTTCCAAAACTTAATTGACATTAATGTCAATATGACTACCATTGATTTGGGGGGGGGGGGGAAGATGATTTCAGCCTAAGGTTTGTGTGAATATATTCATCAAAGAGATCTTCCATAAGGGTATGGGGTTCATAAGTGAAGCAACCCTCACTAACATGAGAGTCCATAAGATCAGTAGTGATTGGTTTCAATTTGTCATTTCTAATTTGTTTGTCTGCGAAAGTATTTCTGGAGGGCCAGCTTCCTGATGTAGTTGTTAATATCCACAAATACCTCATAAACATTAAATTGATTGGAAGGACTAAATGACAAACCCCTACCTAACGGCCAGTTACGAGTTTTTGTCGGTAAGGCTGTGCGGTGCTAATGCTCCTTTTTTTCTTACCGCTCCCTTAAGCCAGCGCTGGTATTACAAGTTTTCTTCAAGCCGGCGTTAGCCTCAGAAAAGTGAGCGTTGAGCAAAATTTAGCTCCACATCTCGCCTCAATACCAGCGTTGCTTACGGTAGCGGTAAGCTGGCAAAACATGCTCGTGCACGATTTCCCCATAGGAAACAATGGGGCTGAGCTGGCTGAAAAAAAGTCTAACACCTGCAAAAAAGCAGCGTTCAGCTCCTAACGCAGCCCCATTATTTCCTATGGGGAAGTAAAAGTTATGTCTGCACCTAACACCGTAACATGAACCCTGAGTCTAAACACCCCTAATATTACAGTTATTAACCCCCAATCTGCCGCCCCCGCTATCGCTGACACCTACATTATATTATTAACCCCTAATCTGCCGCTCCGTACACTGCCGCCACCTACATTATACTTATTAACCCCTAATCTGCTGCCCCCAACAACGCCGACACCTACATTATATTTATTAACCCCTAATCTGCCCCCCAACGTCGCCGCAACTATATTAAATTTATTAACCCCTAATCTTCCGACCCCAACGTCGCCGCTACTATAATAAATTTATTAACCCCTAACACTAAGTCTAACCCCCCTAACTTAAATATAATTTAAATTAAACGAAATAAATTTAACATAATTAAATAAATTAATCCTATTTAAAACTAAATACTTACCGATAAAATAAACCCTAAGCTAGCTACAATATAACTTATAGTTACATTGTAGCTAGCTTAGGGTTTATTTTTATTTTACAGGTGTATTTATTTTAACTAGGTACAATAGTTATCAAATAGTGTATTTATTTTAACTAGGTACAATAGTTATCAAATAGTTATTAACTATTTAATAACTTCCTAGTTAAAATAAGTACAAATTTACCTGTAAAATAAATCCTAACCTAAATTACAATTACACCTAACACTACACTATAATTAAACTAATTACTTAAACTACCTACAATTAATAACAATTAAATTAAATAAACTAATTTACAGAAAATAAAAAAGAATTAAAAGAATTTTAAACTAATTACACCTAATCTAATCCCCCTAATAAAATAAAAAAGCCCCCCAAAATAGTAAAATTCCCTACCCTATACGACTCCTCAGTCGTAGTTAATCCTAAAAAAAAAAATTGTATACCAGGGTTTACAATGGCAGCCAGTTGTGTGCATTGCTACCGTCACTATTGCAGCGGCATATTGGTTGAGACGTTGCCTGATGCTATTGGGGACACTCCCCTGGCTGAAATCCAGGATAGGATATAAGCTCTTAAATTGGCTAATTCCTTTAATTCGGATGCTTCCCTTTTAGGGAGCAAAGATTCAGTTTTCTCTGTTCTAGTTCGCAGAGTCTTATGGTTAAGACCTTGGTCTCTGGAGGTATCCTCTAAGTCTAAGCATTTAGTGGTTTCTTACAAGGGGAAGACCTTGTTGGGACCCGGCTTGAAGGAAATAAGCTCCTATATTACGGGAGGTAAGGGTCATCCTCTCCCTCAGGATATGAGAAACAATCAAAGGGACGACAGAGTAATTTTCGCTCCTTTTTCAAATTTAAAGGGAATTTTTTCCTCTTCCGTCTCCAAGCAGGAACAGTCTATACTGTCGTGGAGACCCAATCAGTCTTGACATAGGAGACAATCCAAGATGCCTGCTATTGAATCAAAGACAGCATGAAGGGGTTGCCCCAGATCCTGGACCGGATCTTGTAGGGGACAGACTTCCTTCTTTGTTCAGGTTTGGGTTTGAGATGTTCAGGATCTCTGAACAGTAGACATAGTGTCCCAGGGATACAAACTAGAGTTCAAAAAGTTTTTGTCCCAGAAACAGGTTTCTGTTTTTAAGATTATCTGTAGTCCAGGCATAGAGAGAGGCATTCTTACACTGTGTAAGAGTCCTCTATGACCTGGGAGTGATAGTTTCTGTTCCGATACAGGAACAGAGTCCGGAATTTTTTCCAATCTTTTCGTGGTTCCCAGAAAGAGGGAACCTTCAGATCAATTTTAGATCTCAAGAGTCTAAATTTATACCGTCCTTCAAGATGGAAATTATTCGTTCCATTCTTCCTTTGATCTGAGAGGGTCAATTTAGGACAATGGTGGAGTTAAAGGATGCATACCTGCATGTCCCATTCACAGGGATCATCTCAAGTTCCTAAGGTTTGTCTTTCTGGACAAACACTTCCAGTTTGTAACTCTTCCCTTCGGTCTTGACACAGCTCCCAGAATTTTCAAGGAGTTCTGGGATCACTGTTAGAAGTGCTTCGATGTCAGGGCATTTGCTGTGGCGCCCTATCTGGACGACATCCTAGTCCAGGTACCATCCTTACAACAAGCAAGATCACTCACGGACATGGTGTTATCCTTCCTGTGATCTCACGGGTGGAAGTTAAATTGGGAAAAGAGTTCCTTAGTTCTAAACACAAGGGTAACTTCTTGGGAACCATAATAGATTCCCTATCAATGAAGTTTTTTCTGACAAATGTCAGGAATTCAAAGATTTTCGTTCTTGTCTAGCCCTTCAGTTAACTCCTCGGCCATCAGTGGCTCTGTGCATGGAGGTAATAGGGTTGATGGTGGCGGCAATGGACATTGTCCCATTTGTTTGGTTCCATCTCTGACCTCTGCAATTATTTATGCTCAGGCAATGGAACGGGGATTATGCCGAATTCTCTCCTCAAATTTTTCTGGAGCGGGAGACAAAGACTTCTCTTCAAGGGTGGTTGTCTCTGGATCATCTCTCTCAGGGAACCTGCCTTCGCGGATCATCTTGGGTGATTGTGGCTACATGCTTTAAAATTTTGCCTGCAGGCGACTAAGGATTTTCGTCAGTCTTCTGCTTTGTTTGTGGTTTTCTCAGGAAAATGTAAGGGTCAGAAAACTACGGCTATTTCTCTTTCCTTTTGGCTGAAGAGTATCATACGTTTCGCATATGAGACTGCTGGATAAGCAGCTTCCAGAGAGAGTTACGGCTCATTCCACAAGGGCTGTTGCTTCCTCATGGGCATTCAAAAATGAAGCTTCAGTGGAACAGATTTACAAGGCTGCAACTTGCTCCTCTCTTCAAACTTTTTAAAAATTCTACAAATTTGACACTTTTGCCTCGGCTGATGCCGCTTTTGGGAGAAAGGTTCTTCAAGCAGTGGTGCCTTCCGTTTAGGTTCCCTGTCTTGTCCCTCCTGTATCATCTGTGTACTCTAGCTTGGGCATTGAATCCAATTAGTAATTAAGATGATCAGTGGACTCATTGTGTCATAAAAAAGAAAATAAAATTTATGCTTAGCTGATAAATTTATTTCTTTTTTGACACGATGAGTCCACGGCCCGCCCTGTTTTTCTAAGACAGGGTGTTGGTTATTTTAAACTTCAGACACCTCTGCACCTTAGTTTTTCCTTTCTTACCTTAACTTCGGTCGAATGACTGGAGTGGGATGGAAGGGAGGAGCTATTTAACAGCTTTGCTGTGGTGCTCTTTGCCGCCTCCTGTTGACCAGGAGGTGAATATCCCATTAGTAATTAAGATGATCCGTGGACTCATCGTGCTAAAAAATAAATACATTTATCAGGTAAGCATACATTTTCTTTTTCTATCTGAA
Source organism: Bombina bombina (assembly GCF_027579735.1). NCBI lineage: Eukaryota > Metazoa > Chordata > Amphibia > Anura > Bombinatoridae > Bombina > Bombina bombina. The sequence continues at coordinate 1,127,460,037 of NC_069499.1, read as the reverse complement.
TCAGCGAAGACTAGACTATTCCTTTAATTAGTTAACCCCTCACCCCCATAATACAGCTTATACATGTGACTAACAGTAATTTTATATAATTTTTTAATACTCTTGTGACTTACAGGCAGGGAAAATAGTAATTTTTAATAATTTTATTTTTAAAAATATTAGTGAAAAGGTTTGGATTTTGGAATTCTGGATTTGAGAATTTGTACCTATAGTAGCATTTTCTTAACCTCTTAATTTCCAGTAAAAAAACACACAGCAAAGGCTTACAGCTTCTATAAATACAGAGTGCACTTGCATTTATCCATAACTCACTGATTTATAACTTTGCAAAGTTTCCTCTTTGCACATTCTAATTAAATAATGACAGGGTTTGTTTTTTAACTCAGCATAAGAAAAAACTTATAGATAACTACTGTGGATATGGGACTCACAAAAAAGAAGCAGCAGGATGCAGTCCTGCAGGATCTATCTTGTTTTGGTCTCCACAAGAGACATTTCTAGTGGAAGCAGAGAAATTCTCGGCTAGCTACAGGTGTTGACTGAACTGCAATCATTTTATTTACTTCATAAAGGACTTGCAACTTCTTAGTCTCAATTATAATGCACAATGTTGAACGTAACCCTCTACCTTGAGATGTTCAATGCTTGATGGTTGTAGCAAATTATTTCCTGTTTTTCTTCTTGGTTTTTACCTAGTTATTTAGTTATTCTTGTTTATTTATTTTTTATCTCTCCTTACTTAGGCCTAGATTTAGAGTTTGGCGGTAGCCGTGAAAACCAGCGTTAGAGGCTCCTAACGCTGGTTTTAGGCTACCGCCGGTATTTGGAGTCAGTCAGGAAAGGGTCTAACGCTCACTTTTCAGCCGCGACTTTTCCATACCGCAGATCCCCTTACGTCAATTGCGTATCCTATCTTTTCAATGGGATCTTTCTAACTCCAGTATTTAGAGTCGTGTCTGAAGTGAGCGTTAGAATTCTAACGACAAAACTCCAGCCGCAGAAAAAAGTCAGTAGTTAAGAACTTTCTGGGCTAACGCCGGTTTATAAAGCTCTTAAATACTGTGCTCTAAAGTACACTAACACCCATAAACTACCTATGTACCCCTAAACAGAGGTCCCCCCACATCGCCGCCACTCGATTCAATTTTTTTAACCCCTAATCTGCCGACCGCCACCTACGTTATACTTATGTACCCCTAATCTGCTGCCCCTAACACCGCCGACCCCTATATTATATTTATTAACCCCTAACCTGCCCCCCACAACGTCGCCGCCAGCTACCTACAATAATTAACCCCTAATCTGCCGACCGCAAAGAGCCGCCACCTACATTATAGCTATGTACCCCTAATCTGCTGCCCCTAACACCGCCAACCCCTATATTATATTTATTAACCCCTAATCTGCCCACCTCAACGTCGCCTCCACCTGCCTACACTTATTAACCCCTAATCTGCCGAGCGGATCTCACCGCTACTATAATAAAGTTATTAACCCCTAATCCGCCTCACTCCCGCCTCAATAACCCTATAATAAATAGTATTAACCCCTAATCTGCCCTCCCTAACATCGCCGACACCTAACTTCAATTATTAACCCCTAATCTGCCGACCGAATCTCGCCGCTATTCAAATAAATGTATTAACCCCTAAAGCTAAGTCTAACCCTAACACTAACACCCCCCTAAGTTAAATATAATTTAAATCTAACAAAATTAATTAACTCTTATTAAATAAATTATTCCTATTTAAAACTAAATACTTACCTGTAAAATAAACCCTAATATAGCTACAATATAAATTATAATTATATTATAGCTATTTTAGGATTTATATTTATTTTACAGGTAACTTTGTATTTATTTTAACCAGGTACAATAGCTATTAAATAGTTAAGAACTATTTAATAGCTACCTAGTTAAAATAATTACAAAATTACCTGTAAAATAAATCCTAACCTAAGTTACAATTAAACCTAACACTACACTATCAATAAATTAATTAAATAAAATACCTACAATTACCTACAATTAAACCTAACACTACACTATCAATAAATTAATTAAATACAATATCTACAAATAAATACAATGAAATAAACTAACTAAAGTACAAAAAATAAAAAAGAACAGTTACAAAAAATAAAAAAATATTTACAAACATCAGAAAAATATTGCAACAATTTTAAACTAATTACACCTACTCTAAGCCCCCTAATAAAATAACAAAGACCCCCAAAATAAAAAAATGCCCTACCCTATTCTAAATTACTAAAGTTCAAAGCTCTTTTACCTTACCAGCCCTGAACAGGGCCCTTTGCGGGGCATGCCCCAAAGAATTCAGCTCTTTTGCATGTAAAAAAAAACATACAATACCCCCCCAACATTACAACCCACCACCCACAAACCCCTAATCTAACCCAAACCCCCCTTAAATAAACCTAACACTAAGCCCCTGAAGATCTTCCTACCTTGTCTTCACCATGCCAGGTATCACCGATCGTTCCAGGCTCCGAAATCTTCATCTAAGCCCAAGCGGGGGCTAGACATCCATCATCCGACGGCTGAAGAAGTCCAGAAGAGGCTCCAAAGTCTTCATCCTATCCGGGAAGAAGAGTAGATCCGGACCGGCAACCATCTTCTTCCAAGCGGCATCTTCTATCTTCATCCGATGAGGACTGGCTCCATCTTGAAGACCACCGCGGATCCATCTTCTTCCGACGACGACTTCCCGATGAATGACGGTTCCTTTAAGGGACGTCATCCAAGATGGCGTCCCTCGAATTCCGATTGGCTGATAGGATTCTATCAGCCAATCGGAATTAAGGTAGGAAAATTCTGATTGGCTGATGGAATCAGCCAATCAGAATCAAGTTCAATCCGATTGGCTGATCCGATCAGCCAATCAGATTGAGCTCGCATTCTATTGGTTGTTCCGATCGGAATTCGAGGGATGCCATCTTGGATGACGTCCCTTAAAGGAACCGTCATTCGTCGGGAAGTCGTCGTCGGAAGAAGATGGGTCAGCGGTGGAGGTCTTCAAGATGGAGCCGGTCCTCATCGGATGAAGATAGAAGATGCCGCTTGGAAGAAGATGGTTGCCGGTCCGGATCTACTCTTCTTCCCGGATAGGATGAAGACTTTGGAGCCTCTTCTGGACTTCTTCAGCCGTCGGATGATGGATGTCTAGCCCCCGCTTGGGCTTAGATGAAGATTTCGGAGCCTGGAACGATCGGTGATACCTGGCATGGTGAAGACAAGGTAGGAAGATCTTCAGGGGCTTAGTGTTAGGTTTATTTAAGGGGGGTTTGGGTTAGATTAGGGGTATGTGGGTGGTGGGTTGTAATGTTGGGGGGGGTATTGGATGTTTTTTTTTACAGGCAAAAGAGCTGAATTCTTTGGGGCATGCCCCGCAAAGGGCCCTGTTCAGGGCTGGTAAGGTAAAAGAGCTTTGAACTTTAGTAATTTAGAATAAGGTAGGGCATTTTTTTATTTTGGGGGTCTTTGTTATTTTATTAGGGGGCTTAGAGTAGGTGTAATTAGTTTAAAATTGTTGTAATATTTTTCTGATGTTTGTAAATATTTTTTTATTTTTTGTAACTTAGTTCTTTTTTATTTTTTGTACTTTAGTTAGTTTATTTCATTGTAATTATTTGTAGATATTGTATTTAATTAATTTATTGATAGTGTAGTGTTAGGTTTAATTGTAGGTAATTGTAGGTATTTTATTTAATTAATTTATTGATAGTGTAGTGTTAGGTTTAATTGTAACTTAGGTTAGGATTTATTTTACAGGTAATTTTGTAATTATTTTAACTATTTTAGCTATTAAATAGTTCTTAACTATTTACTAGCTATTGTACCTGGTTAAAATAAATACAAAGTTACCTGTAAAATAAATATTAATCCTAAAATAGCTATAATATAATTATAATTTATATTGTAGCTATATTAGGATTTATTTTACAGGTAAGTATAGGAATAATTTATTTAATAAGAGTTAATTAATTTCGTTAGATTTAAATTATATTTAACTTAGGGGGGTGTTAGTGTTAGGGTTAGACTTAGCTTTAGGGGTTAATACATTAGAATAGCGGTGAGCTCCAGTCGGCAGATTAGGGGTTAATGTTTGAAGTTAGGTGTCGGCGATGTTAGGGAGGGCAGATTAGGGGTTAATACTATTTATTATAGGTTAGTGAGGCAGATTAGGGGTTAATAACTTATTTATAATAGTGGTGCGGTCCGCTCGGCAGATTAGGTGTTAATAAGTGTAGGCAGGTGGAGGCGACGTTGTGGGGGGCAGATTAGGGGTTAATAAATATAATATAGGGGTCGGCGATGTTAGGGCAGCAGATTAGGGGTACATAGGGATAATGTAAGTAGCGGCGGTTTACGGAGCGGCAGATTAGGGGTTAATAATAATATGCAGGGGTCAGCGATAGCGGGGGCGGCAGATTAGGGGTTAATAAGTGTAAGGTTAGGGGTGTTTAGACTCGGGGTACATGTTAGGGTGTTAGGTGCAGACGTAGGAAGTGTTTCCCCATAGCAAACAATGGGGCTGCGTTAGGAGCTGAACGCGGCTTTTTTGCAGGTGTTAGGTTTTTTTTCAGCTCAAACAGCCCCATTGTTTTCTATGGGGGAATCGTGCACGAGCACGTTTTTGAAGCTGGCCACTTCCGTAAGCAACTCTGGTATCGAGAGTTGCAGTGGAGTTAAATATGCCTGTACGCTCCCTTTTTGGAGCCTAACGCAGCCATTCTGTGGACTCTCAATACCAGAGTTATTTTAAAGGTGCGGCCAGAAAAAAGCCAGCGTTAGCTACGCGGGTCGTTACCGACAAAAACTCTAAATCTAGCCGATAGTATTTAATATTTTAATATTTTAATTTTTTGGCACTGGGTACCATACACATATAGATACCGTATGAGGCATATCTACCATTGTTGCCAATGTAACTCACATTGCACCATATATTAAGAGTCAAATCTGACATTCCAGGTAAGCAATATTACCATGCAAGTTGTACACCTCTCATGTAGGTCACCATTGATATCTAAAAACCGTTAATGGACCTGAACAGCATGTGACTTACAGTGAACCTTTAATGGGATCTCAAGTTCTTTGTCTCTGGTTAACCTATTCTGGTTAGATGCTAGTCTAAACAAGATTTACTCGTTTACATAAGCATTAGAAGCCTATACCCAGGTGCAAAAAACTCACTTTTGTGAAGTAAGTTTATAGGTCTTAATAATTTCTTGGTTGTTTTTTTTTTCTTTTTTTTTTTTTTAATAGTATTTGTTTGCACCGGGCAATATGCCCACTTAGATATGATACACAAATGTTATTTTTACTCTTGGAACTCACACTAGTTATCAAGCCGTCAACCTCAAATACACTGGAATTTCGCAGCGTATTTGTGGCGAGGCTGATTCGCCTAAGTTATCAAGCCCTGCTGCCCGGCAAAAGTAGAATATAGTGACGTAAGCTTCGATCCGCCGGACTCAGTCCGACACAGATCGATTCTTACGTCACTCTAGATGTTTCGAACGCAAGTTCGGCACAATCTGACTACTTTTGGGAGTTATCAAATGACTACCAGGTACGCTCGGCACTTTTCCGGCCCAGCGTACCTGGTTTTCAATCCGCCGCCCTGGAGGCAGCGGATCCCATACGAATCAATGGGAGTCTGACCATAGCAAAAGTTCATGTTCGCTGCTGTCCGACATCCCATTGATTCCTATGGGAAACGTCTGCACCTAACACCCTAACATGTACCCCGAGTCTAAACACCCCTAATCTGCCCCCCTACACCACCGCTACTTATATTAAACATGTTAACCCCTAAACTGCCGCTCCCGGAGCCCACCGCCACTCTAATAAACTGATTAACCCCTAAACCGCCGCTCCCGGACCCCGCCGCAACTATAATAAATATGTTAACCCCTAAACTGCCGCTCCTGGACCCCGCCGCTACCTATATTAAACTTATTAACCCCTAATCTGCCCCCCCTACACCGTCGCCACTTAAAATAAATTTATTAACCCCTATCATGCCCCCACTATATCGTCGCCATCTATATTAAACTAATTAACCCCTAAACATAAGTCGAACACTAACCCTAACACCCCCCCTAGCTTAAATATTATTTTAATAAATCTAAATAAAATTACTATTATTAACTAAATTAATCCTATAAAAGAAATACAAAATTACCTGTAAAATAAATGCTAACCTAAGTTACAATTAAACCTAATACTACACTATCATTACATAAATTAAATTAATTAACTGATCAGAACAGCCAATAGAATGCAAGCTCAATCTGATTGGCTGATTGGATCAGCCAATTGGATTGAACTTGAATCTGATTGGCTGATTGGATCAGCCAATCAGATTTTTCCTACCTTAATTCCGATTGGCTGATAGAATCCTATCAGCCAATCGGAATTCGAGGGACGCCATCTTGGATGACGTCACTTAAAGGAACCTTCATTCGTCGGGTAGGCGTCATTGGAAGAGGATGGCTCTGCGTCGGCTCGTTTGAAGAAGGCTCCGCTCCGGATGGATGAAGATTGAAGATGCCACCTGGATGAAGAATTCTATCGGATGGAAGACTTCTTCAGCGCCCCTTGGATGATGACTTTGGCTGCTGCGGATGTCCTCTTCTGTTCCATCGGTGGTCGGCTGGCTGAAGACAGCTAAAGGTAGGATGATCTTCAGGGGGTTAGTGTTAGGTTTTTTTAAGGGGGGTTTGGGTGGGTTAGAGTAGGGGTATGTGGGTGGTGGGTTTTAATGTTGGGGGGGTTGTATTTTTTTTAACATGCAAAAGAGCTGAATACTTTGGGGCATGCCCCGCAAAAGGCCCTTTTAAGGGCTGGTAAGGTAATAGAGCGTTAACTTTCGTAATTTAGAATAGGGTAGGGCATTTTTTTATTTTGGGGGGCTTTGTTATTTTATTAGGGGGCTTAGATTAGGTGTAATTATCTTAAAAATCTTGTAATATTTTTTTTATTTTTTGTAACTTAGTTTTTTTTATTTTTTGTACTTTAATTAGTTTATTTAAATTTGTAGTTAATTAATTTAATTTATTTAATGATAGTGTAGTGTTAGGTTTAATTGTAACTTAGGTTAGGATTTATTTTGTATTTCTTTTAGCTAGGTAGTTATTAAATAGTTAATAACTATTTAATAACTATTCTACCTAGTTAAAATAAATACAAAGTTACCTGTAAAATAAATATAAATCCTAAAATAGCTACAATGTAATTATTTATTACATTGTAGCTATCTTAGGGTTTATTTTACAGGTAAGTATTTAGTTTTAAATAGGAATAATTTAGTTAATGATAGTGTAGTGTCAGGTGTAATTGTAACTTAGGTTAGTTTTTATTTTACAGGTAAATTTGTCTTTATTTTAACTAGGTAGCTATTAAATAGTTAATAACTATTTAATAGCTAATTTGCCTGTAAAATAAAAATAAATCCTAAAATAGCTACAATATAATTATTAGTAATATTGTAGCTATATTAGGGTTTATTTTATAGGTAAGTATTTAGTTTTAAATAGGAATAACTAATTTAATAAGAGTAATATTTATTTAGATTTATTTAATTAATATTTAAGTTAGGGGGTGTTAGGGTTAGGGTTAGACTTAGGTTTAGGGGTTAATAATTTTATTATAGGTTGCGGTGGTATAGGGGGGCAGGATAGGGGTTAATAAATTTATTATAGGTGGCGACGGTGTAGGGGGGCAGATTAGGGGTTAATAAGTTTAATATAGGTGGCGGCGGGGTCCTGGAGCGGCGGTTTAGGGGTGAAACAATTTATTTAGTTGCGGCGGGATACGGGATCGGCAGGATAGGGGTTAATAAATTTATTATAGGTGGCGGCGGTATAGGGGGGCAGGATAGGGGTTAATAGGTATTATGTAGGTGGCTGCGGGGTCCGGAGCGGCGGGTTAGGGGTTAATCAGTTTATTATAGTTGCGGCAGGGTCTAGGAGCAGCGGTTTAGGGGTTAATAAGTTTATTTAGGGGGTATAGGGGGTAGAACAGTGTAGTTTAGTGTGGGTGCTTAGTGACAGCTTATCAATAAAGCTGGGAAAAAACCCAAAGAGCAGCGAGATCGGATGAGTGATAACTATCACAGTCCGCTGCTCATCGCCCCGTACTTGGTGTGCGGCTTTTTGACAGCTTTTTTAATAACTTTGGCGAGCGTATTCAGCGTATTCAGGTCCGCGGCGGCGATGTGAGGCGAGCTTAGGCGAGCGTATTGGGGCCGGCGAAGGCAGGTAAGTAGACACGTTGATAACTAGAGGCCTGTGTCTTGTATTAAGAGAAAAGTCTAGTATTTCATACAAATAATGTTATTAGGCTGCAAATTGTATATTTCTTATACAGATCACTTTTCTCAAAGTACAGTCAATTGATTTGAACAACCTGTGACTCAAAAAAAAAAACCTTAATGGGTTTTCTAGCTCTCGGTCTTCATGTAGGCTATCCTCAGCCACCTAGTAGTTTACCCATAAGTCTGAAACATTGAATAGAAAATAACTTCAAGATTTGCAGACAACCAATGTTATAACATGCATGGCTCCAAACTCTATACAGTCTTACCTAATCTCACTTCTAAAAGATGACAGGTACAAGGTACTCATATGAACATTGTTGATTGTCCATATTAGATGGTACACATATTCAGGAATGTTGCATACATATTTTCTTAACTTTTGGCATCTAGGCTATATCACGCATTAAGAGACCAATGTGATTTTACTTTCCGTATTACCATTATTCTGTAAAATATAGCGAACATAAAATATACCCAAAGCCCTATACCTTCACCTAAGCAATATTAAGCCATTTCATATCATTCTTATGTACCCTGAATACAGAGTAGAACATAGTTATGGGGTTATTATGATTCTATAGCTTCCTACAAAATGTATTTGCTTGAATAATAATTAGAAGTCTATGCCCAAGTGTAAACAATTACTCTTGTTTAGTCAGTGTAGTCTAGTAGAAATATTCCTTAATTTAAAAATAATGAAGCTCTGAAACAGTACGTGTTTGTCATATGTACATGGCCTTATTGAAACCTTAAATATATCAATTTGCATCTTGTCCAATGTACCAAAGGTATTTTTCTACTCTGTGTGGTATGATAACATGTTCTATGTATGGCTGCATTGTTGGATATAAATAAAAGTTTAAAAAAAAAAAAAAACATCAATTAACAATAATTAAATACTAGCATCAAAAGTCCTCAAAACACATGCAATGCAACATTTTTGAGTTGCTGAAACAAAAAGAGAGTTTGTTTACCAGTATGCAAAGTTAGATACACAAATGGTGTCTTTAGTTACTTACACCATAGCTGGTAACGGGGTAGTCTGAGCAGTTCTGAACTTTATAAAAGCACAACAGCGTTCAAGCGATTCTGTAGTCCTTTTGAAAATTGATCTGCTGGTTCAACTTATATATCCGTATAGACTGTGAATGGCAGCATCAGCTAACTTCACTCTATGAACTGATTTATACAGTACGCTGTCTCTTCTAACAAATAACATAAGCCTCTTAGGGTCTATAATTTGGCAACGCGTTTCATAGGAACCTCCTCCTTTTTCAAGCTCTGTTACATATAAGGTTCAGCCCTTCTTTTATACCCTTAACAAACAGACCAAGCTAAGTTCAAATGAATATGCTCTGATTTTACTTACAGCATCGGTCACCCCTCTTGAGCATTTTTTTTTTAATTCTGACTTGTCAGACATAACAGCCAATCACAGGCCATAGTGACTGCCTGATTGACATAAAGTGCAGTGTGCATCTTGTTCCTCTGCTTGGCAGATGTTTTATGACAAGCATGGCCCATCTGTTAAATAACACATACATAGGGGCCTATTTATCAAGCCGTCAACTTACTTGCATTCGACGGCACTAATACGCTCGCCTAACATCGCCTAACTTCGCTGCCGCGGACCTGAATACGTTCTCCAAAGTAACCAAAAAAGCTGTCAAAAAGCTGCACACCAAGTACGGGGCGATGAGCAGCGGACTGTTGTTAACTGACAGTCATCGATCTCGCTGCTCTTCAGCTTTTTCACAGCTTTATTGGTATACTGTCACCAAACACCCACACTATACTACACTGTTTTACCCCTATCCCGCTACTCATGGACCCCGCCGCTACTAAATAAAGTTATTAACCCCTAAACCGCCACTCCCGGAGCCCACCGCCACTCTAATAAACATATTAATTAATCCCTATCCTACCGCTCCCGGAGCCCACCGCCACTCTAATAAACATATTAACCCCTATCCTGCTGCTCTCGGAATCCACCGTCACCTACATTATGTTATTAACCCCTAATCTGCCGCCCCCACCAACATTATATTTATTAACCCCTAATCTGCCATCCCTAATGTCGCCTCCATTATATTAAATTTATTAACCCCTAAACCTAAGTCTAACCCTTACACCCCTAACTTAAATATAATTAAAATAAATCTAAATAAAACCTACTATTAATAACTAAATAATTCCTATTTAAAACTAAATACCTGTAAAATAAACCCTAACGGCTAGATTTGGAGTTTTGTCGGTAACGACCCGAAAAAAAAATTGAACTTGATTCTGATTGGCTGATTCCATCAGCCAATCAGAATATTCCTACCTTAATTCTGATTGGCTGATTCTATCAGCCAATCAGAATTAAGGTAGGAATATTCTGATTGGCTGATGGAATCAGCCAATCAGAATCAAGTTCAATCCGATTGGCTGATCCAATCAGCCAATCAGATTGAGCTTGCATTCTATTGGCTGTTCCGATCAGCCAATAGAATGCGAGCTCAATCTGATTGAAGACTTCATCCGGATCATGGACCTCTTCAGCTCTCGCTTGGATGAAGACTTCAGCCGGATCATGGACCTCTTCAGCCCCCCGCTTGGGCTTGGATCAGGACATCGGAGGAGCTCTTCAGGACGGATCGGTGAACCTGGCAGGGTGAAGATAAGGTAGGAAGATCTTCAGGGGCTTAGTGTTAGGTTTATTTAAGGGGGGTTTGGGTTAGATTAGGGGTATGTGGGTGGTGGGTTGTAATGTTGGGGGGGGTATTGTATGTTTTTTTTTACAGGCAAAAGAGCTGAATTCTTTGGGGCATGCCACGCAAAGGGCCCTGTTCAGGGCTGGTAAGGTAAAAGAGCTTTGAACTTTAGAAATTTAGAATAGGGTAGGGCATTTTTTTATTTTGGGGGGCTTTGTTATTTTATTAGGGGGCTTAGAGTAGGTGTAATTAGTTTAAAATTGTTGTAATATTTTTATTATGTTTGTAAATATTTTTTTATTTTTTGTAACTTAGTTCTTTTTTATTTTTTGTACTTTAGCTAGTTTATTTAATTGTATTTATTTGTAGGAATTGTATTTAATTAATTTATTGATAGTGTAGTGTTAAGTTAATTGTAGGTAATTGTAGGTAGTTTATTTAATTAATTTATTGATAGTGTAGTGTTAGGTTTAATTGTAACTTAGGTTAGGATTTATTTTACAGGTAATTTTGTAATTATTTTAACTAGGTAGCTATTAAATAGTTATTAACTATTTAATAGCTATTGTACCTGGTTAAAATAAATACAAAGTTACCTGTAAAATAAATATAAATCCTAAAATAGCTATAATATAATTATAATTTATATTGTAGCTATATTAGGATTTATTTTACAGGTAAGTATTTATCTTTAAATAGGAATAATTTATTTAATAAGAGTTAATTAATGTTGTTAGACGTAAATTATATTTAACTTAGGGGGGTGTTAGTGTTAGGGTTAGACTTAGCTTTAGGGGTTAATACATTTATTAGAATAGCGGTGAGCTCTTAGGGGTTTAGGGATTAGGGGTTAATAAGTGTAGGCAGGTGGAGGCGACGTTGTGGGGGGCAGATTAGGGGTTAATAAATATAATATAGGGGTCGGCGGTGTTAGGGGCAGCAGATTAGGGGTACATAAGGATAACGTAGGTGGCGGCGCTTTGCGGTCGGCAGATTAGGGGTTAATAAGTGTAGGTAGGTGGAGGCGACGTTGTGGGGGGCAGGTTAGGGGTTAATAAATATAATACAGGGGTCGGCGGTGTTAGGGGCAGCAGATTAGGGGTACATAAGTATAACGTAGGTGGCGGTCGGCAGATTAGGGGTTAAAAAAATTTAATCGAGTTGCGGCGATGTGGGGGGACCTCGGTTTAGGGGTACATAGGTAGTTTATGGGTGTTAGTGTACTTTAGAGCACAGTAGTTAAGAGCTTTATAAACCGGCGTTAGCCCAGAAAGCTCTTAACTACTGACTTTTTTCCTGCGGCTGGAGTTTTGTCGTTAGATTTCTAACGCTCACTTCAGACACAACTCTAAATACCGGAGTTAGAAAGATCCCATTGAAAAGATAGGATACGCAATTTACGTAAGGGGATCTGCGGTATGGAAAAGTCGCGGCTGAAAGGTGAGCGTTAGACCCTATTTTGAGTGACTCCAAATACCGGCGGTAGCCTAAAACCAGCGTTAGGAGCCTCTAACGCTGGTTTTCACGGCTAACGCCAAACTCCAAATCTAGGCCTAAGATAGCTACATTATAACTAATAGTTACATTGTATCTAGCTTAGGGTTTATTTTTATTTTACAGGTAAGTTTGTATTTATTTTAACTAGGTAGAATAGTTACTAAATAGTTATTAACTATTTAATAACTACCTAGCTAAAATAAATACAAAAGTACCTGTAAAATAAAACCTAACCTAAGTTACAATAACACCTAACACTACACGATAATGAAATAAATTAAATAAATTAAATACAATTACCTAAATTAAATTACATTAGCTAAAGTACAAAAAAAACACGCTAAATTACAGAAAATAACAAATTACAGAAATTTAAACTAATTACACCAAATCTAATAGCCCTATCAAAATAACCCCCCCCAAATAATAAAAACCCCTAGCCTAAACTAAACTACCAATAGCCCTTAAAAGGGCCTTTTGTGGGGCATTGCCCCAAAGTAATCAGCTCTTTTACCTGTAAAAAAAAAATACAAACAACCCCCCCCAACAGTAAAACCCACCACCTACACAAACAACCCCCCCAAATAAAATACTAACTAAAAAAACCTAAGCTCCCCATTGCCCTGAAAAGGGCATTTGGATGGGCATTGCCCTTAAAAGGGCAGTTAGCTCTTTTGTGGCCCAAAGCCCTAACCTAAAAATGAAACCCACCCAATACACCCTTAAAAAACCCTAACACTAACTCCATGAAGATCGACTTACTGTTCTGAAGACCGGACATCCATCCTAAAGGAAGTGGCAGAAGTCTTCATTCAACCAGGCCGAAGTCCTCAACGAAGCCGGGAGCAGTCTTCATCCAAGCCGGGCAAAGTGGTCCTCCAGACGGGCAGAAGTCTTCATCCAGACGGCATCTTCTATCTTCATCCATCCGACGCGGAGCGGCTCCATCTTCAAGACATCCGATGCGGGCATCCTCATCCTTCCGACGACTACCGACGAATGAAGGTTCCTTTAAGTGACGTCATCCAAGATGGTGTCCCTTAGATTCCGATTGGCTGATAGAATTCTATCAGCCAATCGGAATTAAGGTAGAAAAAATCCTATTGGCTGTTGCAATCAACCAATAGGATTGAGCTTTCATCCTATTGGCTGTTGCAATCAGCCAATAGGATTGAGCTCGCATTCTATTGGCTGATTGCAACAGCCAATAGGATTTTTTCTATCTTAATTCCGATTGGCTGATAGAATTCTATCAGCCAATCGGAATCTAAGGGACACCATCTTGGATGACGTCATTTAAAGGAACCTTCATTCGTCGGTAGTCGTCAGAAGGAATGTCTTGAAGATGGAGCCGCTCCGCACCAGATGGATGAAGATAGAAGATGCCATCTGTATGAAGACTTCTGCGGGCTTGGATGAAGACTTCGGCCGCTTTGTTGAGGACTTCTCCTGGCTTCTTGGAGGATGGATGTAGGATCTTCAAAACTGTAAATAAATCTTCTGGGGTTAGTGTTAGGATTTTTTTAAGGATGTATTGGGTGGGGTTTTTTTTAGGTTAGGGCTTTGGGCCTCAATAGAGCTAAATGCCCTTTTAAGGGCAATGCCCATCCAAATGCCCTTTTCAGGGCAATGGGGAGCTTAGGTTTTTTTAGTTAGGGTTTTATGTTGATGTTAGGGACAGCAGATAAGGGAATAATAATATTTTTTTAAAAACAACACTAGATATGTTGTTTAAGAAAAAGGTGCGCCTAAACCTACCCCCCCCCCTTTTTTAAAAGAAAAGGGCAGTAGTTCAGATTAATAAAAAATAAAAATAAAAAACTAAACAATGTTGAATAGAACAATAATATGAAATTATTATAACAATGGCAAATCTTTGTTATTCTATAACCATATAATGTATAAGTGCAATACAGTCCCGGATAGAGTCTTTCAGCAGCGGACCAAAGAAATAGCAGAATGGCAGCTCTCTCTACAGATAGAAGGAGATAATATTATCTAGTCCTAAAAGACACAAAAAGAGGCGCCCTTGGTGCAGCAACTTCTAGATATGCAAAGCGATATCATATAATAATGATCAGGTACTCACAAATATACATGCACATCCAGTGAAATAATAGGCAAGCCAAAACTTCCGAGCCATTCGGCTGACTCCCCAGCAGCAAATGATCTGCGAGAGGGGCTTGTCTCCTGGTAGTATCACTGCTTCCGGTGTCAAAGTATGCTGCAGCCGGTTAGATGGTTAGATAGAGACGCTAACAGAATATCCCCAAAATACGAATTCCAAAGGAGTGTGATGTTAATAATCCAAGAGCAAGGTACAACTATATTAATAATTTTATTAAAACAGGTTAAACATTTTGCTTAGCAACGCGTTTCTCAGCTCAATACGCCGTTTCATCAGGCTACATATTATCTACTGATACCTTGCTCTATTTAAAAGCCTCAACTGGCCAATCAAAGGCTCTGAATATCACACACCCACAAGTGTTAAGTGAACTCTTATCCTATTGGACTGACAGCGGATCCTGTTTACCTATCGTGGGTGTGATTGATACACAGAGACCATTACCATAAAACATTGGTGTCAAATATCAAATAGCTTCTTACAAAAAAAATAATATTTGTGACATATAACCAAACATAAAATATAACAATTTCACGATCGAGTTCATAGATAATAACAGAATTATTTAAACATAAATAATATAAAATAATGTGAGTCAAACTGTAATGATGTGATAAATATTAAAATAACAAATCACTATAAATTAATAGCTATTGATAACATCTGTGAACTATACACCCACATATGTAATAGTTACAATAAACATTAAACCTACAAAAATATATATATATATCCAAACCATCTACTACATAGGTGAATAGTAAACAGAAGTCTCTATAACAAATAACAGCCCTTAATACATAGACACAACATGATTACTAATATATATTTTCAAAAATTTAAAAAAAACTTTTTCAATTAATATAATATAATCATCATAAACTATATATATACATAATGTGGATATAATTTGATCAATGTGAAAAGAAAAAATAATAATAATAATAATGAAAAATAACAAACCATTACTATATGAATACTTACTATCACTAATTAAAATAAATAAATAAATACCCTAATGTATATAGTGGGAGTGATGATAAAAAGTGTATTGTATATAATATAAATTAATATAAAATGTCAATAATAATAATAGTGAAATAGTATGAAAGGTGTCTGATGCTATATAAATTTATAAGACTAGAGACAGGGGAGTTATTTAACTGTAAATAATGTTTAGAAAGCCGCTAAATCCACATTCATATTTAGTCCCAAAGAGTACATAGTTTTTAATTTGTGGATCCAGTAGGTTTCCCTCTGTCTCAGTCTCATGAATCTATTATATAAGTGAGATACAGGAACTTCTTCTATGGGTGTGATGATGTAACAATTAGGATTCCCCTTATGCTTCATATGACAATGTTTAATTACACAATGTGATTTTTTATTTTTGATGATACTACAATAGTGTTCTGACCATCGATGGCTGAGACGCCTAATGGTGCGGCCAACATATTGGACCCCACACTCACAGGATAATAAATAAATCACATAACATTTAACTAGTGTTTGTGATGCCGGAGTGCGGCATTTTAGAGGTTAATATGTTTATTCTAGTGCCGGCGATGTCCGGAGCGACAGATTAGGGGTTAATAATTTTATTTTAGTGTTTGCAATGCGGGAGGGCCTCGGTTTAGGGGTTAATAGGTAGTTTATGAGTGTTAGTGTACTTTTTAACACTTTAGTTATGTTTTATGCTACAGCTGTAGTGTAAAACTCATAACTACTGACTTTAAAATGCGGTACGAATCTTGACAGGATAGGCTGTACCGCTCACTTTTTGGCCTCCCAGGACAAGCTTGTAATACCTGCGCTATGGATGTCCCATAGAAAAAAGACTATACGCAATTTGCGTAAGTTGATTTGCGGTAAGGCCAAAAAAGTGTGCCGTGCCCCTAAATCTGCAAGACTCGTAATACCAGTGGTAGTAAAAAAGCAGCTTTTTTACTCATAACGCAAGACTCGTAATCTAGCCGTTAGTTTAGTTATTGGCACACAGGCAGGGGTGGTCTGGGCCAGGGGGCAGTGTAACAATTGTCCTCAGGCCACTCTTGGTATGGTAATGGAATCAGGGCCAGTGCAGAAAATGCTGTGCCGAGTTTATTTTTTTTCAGTAATCCATTTAAATGTGTACCTGTCTGTCTACAGCATGTGTTTATAAACATACACTCATATATATCGGTGTGTAGGGTTTGTCTGTAGCTGTAGATAAATTCACACCATGCTGTCTGTCTCTAAACTGTTGGTTGACAGAGCTGTACTTGCCCAACCGAGTTCCCAATTTACAATGCACCTTAGCGTGGGTTGCTGCCTGTACTCCCCAGAAGTCCTGGTTACTGTAGGCTGTCCTACATGCATGTTGTAGACAGGACCACATGATAACCAAGGATCCACTACCATTTTTTATTTTGTGATAGCATATTAAAGGGGTGGATTGATATGCCTAGGCCACCAGGTTGCCAGTCCTACCTTGCACACAGGGCAACTAGCAAAATAGGTACTGCAATGTTAGAAAAACCTGATTACATAAGTTCAGTCCAGTTTACACTACTAGTTGTGTGTATTTAGTTTTTGTGCTGCCCTAGTGACTGGGAAATCTGCTGCCCCAGGAACCACACACCCTCAACCTTTTTAAGTTCAAACTTGCCTCATATTTCTTACCACCTGAGGCAACAGACACATGAAGGGATCTTGCATCCTAACTAAAAAAAATCAGGGATCATTGATACAGTATATGCTATACAAAGAGAAAAAAAAACAACAAAAAAACGGGAGTACTTCCCTTTTAATAGAAATCCAGCACAAGATAAAATCAGTGACCTTTGGAAGAAACGAACACAAATTAACCAGTGCTGATATTATTTATCTTATCAGTTATTTGTAGAGAACAGGTTCCGCAGGACTAATAGATATGTCACAATAGCACATGGTATGATTGTTAATTGATAAATATTTTTGTGCTTTTGTAGATTTAATACTTTAAAACCTTTGTATTAAATGATTTCGGGTTTTTTTGCTATTCTGTTCAAAACAAATAATAATATTACTGCCATGAGTAGGCTGCCACAAGTGTAAGGAGAGAACTATCCACCAGTTTGGTCCTCTTAAATATGATATTGATAACCTATAACCTTTTACTAATATAACATTTGCAGGAGTTTTTATAACCTATAATCAGGCCTGCCAACTTTGTACAATTTCTCATAGTGTGCATTAATTTGCATATATAGCAATGTCACCGGATGTGATGTCACATGAAGTAGCTTTAAAACAATCAAAAAGAGTAATGCGGGCATTAAAATATTATGATTACATGGCGAGAGAGAGAAAGAATAGTAAATAGTTAAAATATGTACTGTATGTAGATTTTACTGTTCCAGTCTTTTTTTCTTTTTCTTTTGCACAAAATGGCTCCATTTTTAGTTTTATATTACACCATAAAGTTATATTACAACCAGAATTAGATCTGGAGCTAAAAAAATAAAACTTTTTAATTATTTTATTAGATCATGTCATTTTATCACTATCTACCATGCATATCTATGTGTTTAACTGCCGCAAAAGGGTTAAACACATAGTTAAAATACCACTCTGTAGAGAACTGCTGGTACAGCTGAAACCGGCACTGAGCAAGTCAGCACACTAGTTGAACTGCTGGGTCATGTGTCTATGGCTACTGATCGAGTCAGCAGCAGTTTCTATTTGGGACCAGCAGTTCTCAGATAAAACTTCTATCAAAAAGCGTCAACACATTTTGCAGCCAGGCATGATGAAACTGTTAAGTATCTTGTTGGAGTTCAGCTATTTTTCTGGCAATCATCTTTCCTACAGAGGGTTTTGGTGCCGGTATTTCTTAACACTTGGCATCCTTACTGAGGGATACTGAAGACTGGAGTTCAGTCAACTGGCGACTGTGATTCCCAGCTGCTCTCCCCATACTCTTTAACAAGGTCATCAGATTTGTGGCTATTCCCTTGAAATTGGTGTTTTTATTCACATTATTCAACACACTTCACTATGTGGCGCCCCCTATATTTATGTAATCTATTTGGCTGCAGTTGTACAATTTATTGTCACAGTACTTGTTGGTTTGGTGGAATGGGGGTTCACATTTTCAGGTTGATTAGTTTCAATCAAAAAATATATGATTTTCTTGCTGGAATCTTATGTTCCCGAGGGCAATTCCTTATCTGTTTTAATAGATTAAAAAAAGGAAATTAATGAGGGAATATCTGGAGGTGTATTAGACATGGCAGAGTGTTAGATGTGTTGTCAGGAGGGATGGAGAGGTGAGATACGGCCTAAGGTGAGAGGAAGAGCACCACTGGTTTTCTCATATTGGGAAGCTCACAATGATGTCTGGTGAAATCTATGGGTACCATAATAATCCTACTCCTTTACAGACAATAGACTTTCTTCATGCCCCATCCCCCTATTACCTGATTGACCATTCTGAGGCCCATTTTCTGTAGCTCCATTGAATAAAACTTTGCTATATATACATACGAGGATGGAGAGGGAAGGAGGGATAAAAGGCTATAAAGTGTTTTCAATTTTTTTTTAACTGAGACCTGGCCCTGGTTCATGATAAGACTCACTTTTTGATGATTTGTGAAGATTCCTGTCACCAAACCAAGAAGTAAAACACAGAACACAGCTGTGGCTTGTCAGACATTTATTTGGAACTATGAGACACAAATGGGTGTCGGTTTTACAGTATGGGGATTGTAGTGGATTTAAAAGGGGCATGGGGTTGATTAATTAGCTTCAATGCATCACATCAAATCAAGTTTGAATCAAACCCAAACTAAAAGTAAAGCTAATTGTAGAAAATAAAATCTACAATAAGCCAGATTAATACAATATATGCTTATATAAATGGCTATATACTCACATTAGAACTTGGCCAGATGTAAGCCATTTATGCCTCCTCTATACCCACTTCAGACATTGCAACCCAGGGTAGAGGTCAGAGGGGACCTGGAATGTGGCATTATCTGAGTGAGACTGGGCAGTCCCCAGGATCAGTATAAGGAAAGGAGTGCAGTGGGAGGGAATGTGGCATATAGCTTGCAAATTGTGACTTTCCATCAAAATGCAACACAATTGGGAGCTCTGCAGATGCATGTTTTTTCCAGCCCCTTTATGCCAGCTGGGAGAAAACTGCAGACCTCAAACTGCTACTGCAGTCCCATTATATGAAACAACATAATTTATGTAAGAACTTACCTGATAAATTCATTTCTTTCATATTTGCAAGAGTCCATGAGCTAGTGACGTATGGGATATACAATCCTACCAGGAGGGGCAAAGTTTCCCAAACCTCAAAATGCCTATAAATACACCCCTCACCACACCCACAATTCAGTTTAACGAATAGCCAAGCAGTGGGGTGATAAAGAAAGGAGTAGAAAGCATCAACAAAAGAAATTTGGAAAAAATTGTGCTTTATACAAAAAATCATAACCACCATAAAAATGGTGGGCCTCATGGACTCTTGCCAATATGAAAGAAATGAATTCATCAGGTAAGTTCTTACATAAATTATGTTTTCTTTCATGTAATTGGCAAGAGTCCATGAGCTAGTGACGTATGGGAAAGCAATACCCAAGATGTGGAACTCCACTCAAGAGTCACTAGAGAAAAGATTAATCCACAACCCAAAAAAATAAGTTTATTTTCATAATTGAAAGGAAAAAACTTAAATCAAAAGCAGAAGAATCAAACTGAAACAGCTGCCTGAAGAACTTTTCTACCAAAAACTGCTTCCGAAGAAGCAAATACATCAAAACAGTAGAATTTAGTAAATGTATGCAACGAAGACCAAATTGCTGCTTTGCAAATCTGATCAACTGAAGCTTCATTCTTAAAAGCCCACGAAGTGGAGACTGATCTAGTAGAATGAGCTGTAATTCTCTGAGGCAGGGCCTGACCTGACTCCAAATAAGCTTGATGAATCAAAAGTTTCAACCAAGAAGCCAAGGAAATAGCAGAAGCCTTCTGACCTTTCCTAGGACCAGAAAATAAAACAAATAGACTGGAAGTCTTCTTGAAATCTTTAGCAGCTTCAACATAATATTTTAAAGCTCTTACCACATCCAAAGAATGCAAGGATCTTTCCAAAGAATTCTTAGGATTAGGACATAAGGAAGGGACAACAATTTCTCTATTAATGTTGATGGAATTCACAACCTTAGGTAAAAATTGAAAAGAAGTTTGCAAAACTGCCTTATCCTGATGAAAAATCAGAAAAGGAGACTCACAAGAAAGAGCAGATAGCTCAGAAACTCTTCTAGCAGAAGAGATGGCCAAAAGGAACAACACTTTCCAAGAAAGTAGTTTAATGTCCAAAGAATGCATAGGTTCAAATGGAAGAGCCTGTAAGGCCTTCAGAACCAAATTAAGACTCCAAGGAGGAGAAATTGATTTAATGACAGGCTTAATACGAACTAAAGCCTGTACAAAACAGTGTATCAAGAAAAATCTTGCTATCAAGAAGTATAGCAATCTTTCTTTGAAATAAAACAAAAAGAGCTGAGATTTGTCCTTTCAAGGAACTTGCAGACAAACCTTTATCCAAACCATCCTGAAGAAACTGTAAAATTCTAGGAATTCTAAAAGAATGCCAGGAGAATTTATGAGAAGAACACCATGAAATGTAAGTCTTCCAAACTCTATAATAAATCTTTCTAGAGACAGATTTACGAGCTTGTAACATAGTATTAATCACTGAGTCAGAGAAACCTCTATGACTTAGTACTAAGCGTTCAATTTCCATACCTTCAAATTTAATGATTTGAGATCCTGATGGAAAAACGGACCTTGAGATAATAGGTCTGGTCGTAACGGAAGTGGCCAAGGCGGGCAACTTGACATCCGAACCAGATTCGCATACCAAATCCTGTGTGGCCATGCTGGAGCCACCAGCAGCACAAATGATTGTTCCATGATGATTTTGGAGATCATTCTTGGAAGAAGAACTAGAGGGAAAATGTAAGCAGGATGAAAACACCAAGGAAGTGTCAGCGCATCCACTGCTTTCGCCTGTACATCCCTGGACCTGGACAGGTATCTGGGAAGTTTCTTGTTTAGATGAGAGGCCATGAGATCTATCTCTGGAAGACCCCACATCTGAACAATCTGAGAAAATACATCTGGATGGAGAGACCACTCCCCTGGATGTAAAGTCTGGCGGCTGAGATAATCCGCCTCCCAATTGTCTACACCTGGGATATGTACCGCAGAGATTAGACAGGAGCTGGATTCCGCCCAAGCAAGTATCCGAGATACTTCTTTCATAGCTTGGGGACTGTGAGTCCCACCCTGATGATTGACATATGCCACTGTTGTGATATTGTCTGTCTGAAAACAATTGAACGGTTTTCTCTTTAACAGAGGCCAAAACTGAAGAGCTCTGAGAATTGCACGGAGTTCTAAAATATTTATTGGTAATCTCGCCTCTTGAGATTTCCAAACCCCTTGTGCTGTCAGAGATCCCCAAACAGCTCCCCAACCTGAAAGACTCGCATCTGTTGTGATCACAGTCTAGGTTGGCCGAACAAAAGAAGCCCCTTGAACTAAACAATGGTGATCTATCCACCACGTCAGAGAGTGTCGTACATTGGGATTTAAGGATATTAATTGTGATATCTTTGTATAATCCCTGCACCATTGGTTCAGCATACAAAGCTGTAGAGGTCTCATGTGAAAACGAGCAAAGGGGATCGCGTCCGATGCTGCAGTCATGAGACCTAAAACTTCCATGCACATAGCCACTGAAGAGAATGACTGAGACTGAAGGTGCCGACAGGCTGCAACCAATTTTAAACGTCTCTTGTCTGTTAGAGACAGAGTCATGGACACTGAATCTATCTGGAAGCCTAAAAAGGTGACCCTTGTCTGAGGAATCAAGAAACTTTTTGGTAAATTGATCCTCCAACCATGTTTCTGAAGAAACAACACTAGTTGATTTGTGTGAGGTTCTGCAGTACGTAAAGACTGAGCTAGTACCAAGATATCGTCCAAATAAGGAAACACTGCAATACCCTGTTCTCTGATTACAGAGAGTAGGGCACCCAGAACCTTTGAAAAGATTCTTGGAGCTGTTGCTAGGCCAAATGGTAGAGCAACAAATTGGTAATGCTTGTTTAGAAAAGAGAATCTCAGAAACTGATAATGTTCTGGATGAATCGGAATATGAAGGTATGCATCCTGCAAGTTTATTGTGGACATATAATGTCCTCGCTGAACAAAAGGCAGAATAGTCCTTATAGTCACCATCTTGAAAGTTGGTACTCTTATCCAGAACTGGTCTGAATAAATTTTCTTTTTTTGGGACAATGAATAGATTTGAATAAAACCCCAAACCTTGTTCCTGAAGAGGAACTGGCATGATTACCCCTGAAGACTCCAGGTCTGAAACACACTTCAGGAAAGCCTGAGCTTTTACTGGATTTGCTGGGATACGTGAGAGAAAAAATCTTCTCACAGGAGGTCTTACTCTGAACCCTATTCGATACCCTTGAGAGACAATGCTCTGAATCCATTGATTTTGGACAGATCTTATCCAAATATCCTTGAAAAACCTTAATCTGCCCCCTACCAGCTGAGCTGGAATGAGGGCCGCACCTTCATGCGGACTTAGGGGCTGACTTTGGTTTCCTAAATGGCTTGGATTTATTCCAATTTGAGGAAGGCTTCCAATTGAAAGCAGATTCCTTGGGGGGAGGATTGAGTTTTTGTTCCTTATTCTGACGAAAGGAACGAAAACGGTTAGAAGCCTTAAATTTACCCTTAGGTTTTTTATCCTGAGGCAGAAAAACTCCCTTTCCCCCAGTGACAGTTGAAATAATAGAATCCAACTGAGAACCAAATAAATTATTACCTTGGAAAGAAAGAGATAGTAATCTATATTTAGATGTCATATCCGCATTCCAAGATTTAAGCCAGAAAGCTCTTCTAGCTAATATAGCTAAAGACATTGATCTAACATCAATTTTGATAATATCAAAAATGGCATCACAAATAAAATGATTAGCATATTGCAGTAATAATGCTAGATAAGTCAGAATCCAATTCCTGTTGCGCTAAATTTTCCAACTAGAAAGTTGATGCAGCCGCAACATCAGCCAAAGAAATTGCAGGTCTGAGAAGATGACCTGAATATAAATAGGCCTTCCTTAGATAAGATTCAAGCTTCCTATCTAAAGGATCTTTAAAGGAAGTACTATCTTCCATAGGAATAGTGGTACGTTTAGCAAGAGCAGAAATAGCGCCATCAACTTTGGGGATTTTTTCCCAAAACTCTATAGATTTTGCTGGTAAAGGATACAATTTTTTAAACCTTGAAGAAGGAATAAAAGAAGTACCTGGCTTATTCCATTCCTTAGAAATCATACCAGAAATAGCCTCAGGAATAGGAAAAGCCCTGGAGAAACAGCATTTAAACGTTTATAATTAGACTGAATGTCAAGAGGAATGGTTACCTCAATATCCAAAGTAATTAACACTTCTTTTAATAAAGAACGAATATACTCTATTTTAAATAAATAAGTAGATTTGTCTGTGTCAATGTCTGAGGAAGGATCTTCTGTATCAGATAAATCCTCATCAGAAGAGGATAAATTATTATGTTGTTGGTCATTTGAAATTTCATCATCTAAATGAGAAGTTTTAAAAGACCTTTTACGTTTATTAGAAGGTGGAAATGCAGACAAAGCCTTCAGGATAGAATCAGAAACAAATTCTTTAAAATTTACAGGTATATCATGCACATTAGAAGTTGAAGGAACTGCAACTGGCAATGTACTACTACTGATGGATACACTATCTGCATGTAAAAGTTTATCATGACAACTATTACAAATGACATTTGGCGAAATAATTTCTACAATTTTACAGCAAATGCACTTAGCTTTGGTAGAACCGATGTCAGGCAGCAATGTTCCAGCAGAAACTTCTGAGGCAGGATCAGATTGAGACATCTTGCAAAATGTAAGAGAAAAAACAACATATAAAGCAAAATTATCTATTTCCTTATATGACAGTTTCAGGAATGGGAAAAAAATGCAAATAGCATAGCCCTCTGATAGAGAAAAAGGCAAGAGGCAAACATCAATGGGGTATTGAAATAATGAAAAAGTTTGGCGCCAAGTATGACGCACAACGTAACTGAAACTTTTTTTGGCGCCAAAAATAACCGGAAATGACACACTCGCGTCACTAATGACGCAACCGTGTGAAAGGTCTTGTGTCAAGTATGACGCCGGAAATGCCGAAATTGGGTCATAAACGTAATTTTCCGCGCCAAAAATATTTCCGCACCAAGAATGACGCAATAAAGTTTAGCATTTGACGCACCCGCGGGCCTAATACCGCCCGCAATTTGCAAGAAGTAGTCAATTGAAAAAAAGACTAAACCCCAGGTAAGAAAAAAAAATTCTTAAAAAAATATTTATATTCCCCAAATATGAAACTGACAGTCTGCAGAAGGAAATACATGAACCTGACTCATGGCAAATATAAGTACAATACATATATTTAGAACTTTATATAAATGCATAAAGTGCCAAACCATAGCTGAGGTGTCTTAAATAATGAAAAACATACTTACCAAAAGACACCCATCCACATATAGCAGATAGCCAAACCAGTACTGAAACAGTTATCAGTAGAGGTAATGGTAAATTGAGAGTATATCATCGATCTGAAAAGGGAGGTAGGAGATGAATCTCTACGACCGATAACAGAGAACCAATGAAATAGACCCCCGTTAGGGAAATCATCGTATTCATAAGTGATACTCCCTTCACATCCCTCTGAAATTCGCTGTACTCTGAGAGGAATCGGGCTTCAACAATGCTGAGAAGCGCATATCAACGTAGAAATCTTAGCACAAACTTACTTCACCACCTCCATAGGAGGCAAAGTTTGTAAAACTGAATTGTGGGTGTGGTGAGGGGTGTATTTATAGGCATTTTGAGGTTTGGGAAACTTTGCCCCTCCTGGTAGGATTGTATATCCCATACGTCACTAGCTCATGGACTCTTGCCAATTACATGAAAGAAATCCAGATTTATGCAACCTGCAGCCCCAGACCAGATACAAGCCCCTTGGGTCCTGTTTCTTGATTTGATCCACCAGTTTGCAGATGTACAAATAGCAGTCAGTGGCAGGAGCGGATCCAGGGCCTGATATCGAGAGGGGCAATGTGCCAGATTATTGTGTGACACATATTAGACACACGTACACAAACACATACACACATATGCCCATACATACATATACACAAACACAGATACACACACATATACACATCCGTACGCATACACACACACATAAACACAAACTCTATACACATACACACATGTTCATACATATACGCAATTACAGAAATATAAACACAAGCACATGCACATATACACAAACACACACACACATATATACACGCACATGTACAGATATAAAAACGCATACACAAACACATATACACAAAAATTCACATATATACACACATACATGCACACACATCCACGCACATATACACAAATGCACACAAACACACAAAAACACATGCGCATACACACACATACAGACATGCAGTATATATATATATATATATATATATATATATATATATATATATATATATATATATGTATATATATATACAAACACACACATATACACAATCATACACAGATATACACAAACACACACACACACACACACAATTACAGCCATATATATATATATATATATATATATATATATATACACACACATATACAGAAACACGCATATACACACACATGCACATATAAAAAAACATACACACACATTTATACAAACACACACCATATTTACAAACACACACACCCACATATATACACACATATATACAAACACACACACACACATATATACTGTACACCCAGACATACAAATACATACACACATTTATACCAACATAGACGCATATACACCCACACGCACTTATACACAAATGCACACAAACACACACAAACACACAAAAACACATGCGCATACACACACATACAGACATGCAGTATATATATATATATATATATATATATATACAAACACACACATATACACAATCATACACAGATATACACAAACACACACACAATTACAGCCATGTATATATATATATATATATATATATATATATATATATATATATATATATATATATATATACACACACACACACACACACACACAGAAACACACATATACACACACATGCACATATAAAAAAACATACACACACATTTATACAAACACACACACATATATACAAACACACACTCTCACATATATACACACATATATACAAACACACACATATATACAAACACACACTCTCACATATATACACACATATATACAAACATACACACTCACATATATACACACATATATACAAACACACACACACACATATATACACACATATATACAAACACACACACATATATACAAACACACACTCTCACATATATACACACATATTTACAAACACACACTCTCACATATATACACACATATATACAAACACACACACTCACATATATACACACATATTTACAAACACACACTCTCACATATATACACACATATATACAAACACACACACTCACATATATACACACATATTTACAAACACACACACTCACATCATATATACAAACACACACACTCACATATATACACACATATTTACAAACACACACACTCACATATATACACACATATATACAAACACACACACTCACATATATACACACATATTTACAAACACACACACTCACATATATACACACATATATACAAACACACACACACACATATATACACACATATATACAAACACACACACTCACATATATACACACATATATACAAACACACACACATATATACAAACACACACTCTCACATATATACACACATATATACAAACACACACACACATATATATTCTGTACACCCAGACACACATATACATACACACATTTATACCAACATAGACGCATATACACGCACTTATACTGATTAAATTTACATATGCAGTAATAGTAGCCAGTCTTTATTTTTACCACCCCCTTATTTATAGTTTGAGGTAGATATATTGGGCTCCATTTATAAAGCAGCGAATGCTGCTTCGGAGTCCCATTGTTTCAGGCTCTCCTAAAACAGAAGTTAAGAAGCAGCGATCAAAAGACCGCTGCTCCTTAACCTGTCCACCTTTTAGGTGGTGAATTGAAATTATCCCAATCCAATACGATCGGGATGATTGATAGTCACTGCTAGCGTCCGATGTTCGCCAGTGAGTAAGGGGCGGCATTGCACAAGCATTTCAATAGAAATGCTTGTGCAATGATAAATGCAGACAACGTGAACAGACGTGATTCGCTATAGCAAAACATGTCCGCTCGACATATATTAAATCTACCCCTAGATCTTATTTGTAGAAAACATAATTTTAATGACAAGATGACATGCACCCTAATGAAACCTCACAGCCTGTTGTACTGTAATTCAGTGAGAGTAAGTTATCTTGCGCTTTATGTTATACCAATTGATATGAAAGATACCAACTTCATTATTAAGGAATGTCTAACAGCATGATCATAATAAGCAATGAAAAAAAGGAGAAGAGATCTCAAAAAGTATAAAAAAATCACAATATGTTCAATATTATCAAGTACAGTTTGGATAGCATCCACCTTATCTTTCTTCTGCTGTGGGTCCAATAAAGCTTTGTCGACATTTTCAAAAGCAACGTAATAATATAAATATTTGCATAAACTATTGTTACGGACAGAAGCAGGCTACACTTGGATCATGGGAAATAAACCCCCCAAGCTGTCCCCATATAAAACAGAAGATATGTGAGAATTACTCCAATGCTGTAAATTGTCTGTTCTCCCTACTGATGACTGAGGGTTTCACATTTTTATTCCAAAACAATTCACAAAGTATCACTGCCCTGTATCACATAGAAGATTCACTATGTTTTATTCTTATACCTTAGTTGTTACAATACAATGTATACCTTACCTGTAACATAACATCAAACTCTACAACCAAATAACAGTAAGCTATAAAAGAGTTTTTATCTGGCTCTTTAAATACGTTTTAGTCTGAGGTTAATATATCCTTATGAGATCACTTCCTGTGCTTTTGTCATTAGATTCATTGTCAAAACAGACAGCGAGGAATCTTCCAACAGAGCACAGAATGACAAAGCAACATAGGATTTCCTTTCTTTAGCTGCCAAGTAAAGGCCTTGGCTTAAATATACATACATGCATACACATATTGTGTGTGTGTGTGTATATATATATACATACACACACTCTCACTGTATATAAAATATGTCAAAATTAAGAGTATTTAACTTTTTTATTGGACTAACAATATTTAAGACAACTTTTCTAGAGATTTTCTCCCTTTCTCAAGTCTGAAGCAATACTAATCAATATGTATATTTATATAAATTAGCTCATTATGCAACTGTATATTTATATTATCTCTGCTGTTTAATATTTTTATTTTGTTTCTCCCAGAGGCGTAACTAGAAACCACAGGGCCTAGGTGCAAGAATCCCCCCCCCCCTCAAAAAAAAAAATGAATGGTGGTCTGACCCCCTATTACTAAATATAGTGACACTGTTTAACCCACCAGTACTGTATATAGTGAGTCAGTGACACAGTCTGTAATCTGCCGTTGAAATGGCTGCCCTGACCCTACCCGCCCCAGTACTTTATAAAGTGACCACAGTAGTCTGTGACATAGTCCAGCCCCCCCATACTGTATATAGTGGTACTGTATAGACTGACACTGTTTACCACCCGCCCCCCATGCTGTAGTAACAAGGTCTGTAATTTGCTGGTTCCACAAACATACACACAGACACACACATAAACACCAATGGGTAAAACAGAGACTAACCCCTGTAGTTAGAGACACTAGTGAAGCACCATGTCACACTCACATGATATCAGTGCCGGCAGTGGCAGGTCAACGTTTTTTATTAAATTATTTTTATTTTTTTATTTTTTTTAGCTGGGGGCCCAGTCGCAATTGTATACTCTGCACCCCCTGTAGTTTCGGCCCTGGTTTCTCCTTAGTTTGCTTGTTCTGACCTTATTTTTTCTCTAACACTCTTCACCTTTCACTCTCACTGACCATTCTGCTATTTACGACACCCCACTCACGACCCTCCTGTTGTCCAACTACATAATCTTAGGGCCTGATATTCAAAACCTCACCCAATATTATGGGTCAGATTACAAGTGGAGTGGTATTTAACGCTCCTGCTTGCACACTAAGAGCTTGTTTCCAATGAGCCATAATTCGGTTTGCGTGTGCTCGCAATCGATAAATAAGATGACGGAAGCAATATCATTTATCGACTGCTTCCATCGGCCCGTTATAACTCAGATTCGGCAACTGGTCTCCGGCTGCGGAAAACATTATTGTGTCCCATACAAAGTATCAGAAGCCACTAATCTTTAAATAGTACCCGGTTTCCAAGGCACGCATAAACCATTACTACACTGTCGAAGGTTGCTGATACAGTAACAAAAATTACACCCAGCTCAACTAGGTGTAAAACAGGAAAAAGGTGCTCTTTGAGACCTTTTTCCCATTGAAATCTAACCCGACACGTCAAAACCCCTCTATCCGCCATCCCCCCACATAGCAATTTATAATAAATCTATTAACCCCTAATCCACCATGCCCCACAACGCAAACTAGCTATTAAAACTATTAACCCCTAATCCGCTATGCCCCAATATCGCAAAGTATCTAAGCCCCCTAACCTAACACCCCCTAAAAAAACACATTACATAAATTAAAATAATCCTAAATTACAAATAAAATAAAAAACTTAACATTACTTTAAAAATAAAAAACTTAGTTTAAATTAAACTAAATTTACAAAAAATAAAAAAGTTTAACACTACATAAAATAATAAACCAAATTATCAAAAATTAAAAAATTAAACCTAATCCCTATGAAAAAAAAACAAAAACAAAATAAAAGCACCCCCTAATCTAATACTAAATTACAAATAGCCCTTAAAATTGACCTTTTGTAGGGCATTGCCCTAAATTAAACAACTTTTACCTTTAAAAAAAACTAAGTTCCCCCTAACAGTAAAATCCCCCCACCCACCAAACCCCCCAAAATAAAAAAAACCTAACACTCAAAAATCCTAAACTTCCTATTGCCCTTAAAGGGGCATTTGTATGGGAATTAACCTTAAAAGGGCATTCAGCTCTTTTTCAATTGCCCAAAATCCCTAATCTAAAAAATAAAAACCCCCAGATAGGCGGGGAAGTGTTCTTCCAAGCGGCGACCTCTTCTATCTTCACCCAGGACCGCGTAACTGAAGACCGGCGACCAAGGAACTGAAGACCGCCGACCGAAGAACTGAAAACCGGTGACCGTGGAGCCAAGGAGCGTGGAAGATCCTTTGTACTATCACTGCCGTACACTGAATATTGAATGCAAGCTACGCGTTTAAATATGGCGTCACTTGGGGGCGGAGTTAACTGCCAAAGCGACTAGAAGCACATTACAGAAGCTCCTGGATATAATTCTGTTTTTTGAGGGTTTTGCCCTCACTAGTGGACATACTTTAGACTTTTTATATGGACCCTTAACTAAGGGTATATGCTACAGTCTTGGAAGGTCCAAAAATTAATTCTACATCCTTATTCTTATCCTGGTAGCTGCCTAAATGGCTCACCAGGCAGTAGCAGATGGTGCAGAAGAAGCTAACTTCGTGGAGGAGAACTGCTCACTATGGGCGCGATCCGATATCGATCGCAGTTTGCGGCGCAAGCGAGGGAACCGGCGTCGCCCGCAGTTTTAGCTCGCAACTCGAGCCATCCCATATAGGTCGCCGTCAGATGCTAACGTGCCGTAAGTCTCACAAACCAGCGATGTCCAGAAATCTGCGTAAGTACAAATTTCTGGCGTCGCCAGTGACTTGCGCCACGTTAGAATCTGCCGGCGCCTATAAAACCTGACTAAAGTTTAAAACACCCGCACTGTCTAACACGCCTCCCTAACATAGCCCGCACTGTCTAACACGCCTCCCTAACATAGCCCGCACTGTCTAACCCTCTATCCGCTATCCCCCCTCACTAGCCTAACAATAAAAAAGCTATTAACCCCTAAACCGCCGCTCCTTTACCCCGCCGCAACCTAATAAAGTTATTAACCCCTAAACCGCCGCTCCCGTACCCCGCCGCCAGCTATATTATATCTATAACCCCCTAAAGTGAGCCCCTAACACCGCCGCCATCTCTATTAAAATGATTAACCCCTAATTTAATCTACCTACCCCGCCGCCAGCTATATTATCTATATTAACCCTAAGTATATTATAGTTAATATAGGTATTACATTATATATATTAACTATATTAACCCTAATTATATTAGGGTTAATATAGTTAATATAGTTACTATAGTATTTATATTAACTATATTAACTCTATCTAACCCTAACACCCCTAACTAAATTAATATTAAATTAATCTAATTTATTTATAAACTAAAATATTCCTATTTAAATCTAAATACTTACCTATAAAATAAACCCTAAGATAGCTACAATATAATTAATAATTACATTGTAGCTATGTTAGGGTTAATATTTATTTTACAGGTAAATTGTTAATTATTTTAACTAGGTATAATAGATATTAAATAGTTATTAACTATTTAATATCTACCTAGTTAAAATAATTACCCAATTACCTGTAAAATAAATCCTAACCTAAGTTATAAATACACCTACACTATCAATAAATTTAATAAACTACAAACATCTATCTAAAAATACAATTAAATTAACTAAACTAAATTACAAAAAAAAACAAACACTAAATTACAAAAAATAAAAAAAAGATTACAAGATATTTAAGCTAATTACACCTATTCTAAGCCCCCTAATAAAATAATAAACCCCCAAAATAAAAAAAATTCCCTGCCCTATTCTAAATTCAACAAATTTCAAAGCTCTTTACCTTACCAGCCCTTAAAAGGGCCTTTTGTGGGGCATGCCCCAAAGAATTCAGCTCTTTTGCATACAACAAATACAATACCCCCCCCCCCCCATTACAACCCACCACCCACATACCCCTATTCTAAACCCACCCAAACCCCCCTTAAAAAAGCCTAACACTACCCCCCTGAAGATCTCCCTACCTTGTCTTCACCACACCGGGCTGAACTCCTGATCCGATCCGGGCGATGTCTTCCTCCAAGCGGCAAAGAAGAATTCTTCCTCCGGCGACGTCTTCCTCCAAGCGGCAGCAAAGTCTTCATTCTTCCGGCGGCATCTTCAATCTTCTTTCTTCGCTCCGCCGCTGCGGAGCATCCATCCCGGCCGACTGCTGAACTTGGAATGAGGTACCTTTAAATGACGTCATCCAAGATGGCGTCCGACGAATTCCGATTGGCTGATAGGATTCTATCAGCCAATCGGAATTAAGTTAAAAAAATCTGATTGGCTGATTGAATCAGCCAATCAGATTCAAGTTCAATCCGATTGGCTGATCCAATCAGCCAATCAGATTGAGCTCGCATTCTATTGGCTGTTCCGATCAGCCAATAGAATGCGAGCTCAATCTGATTGGCTGATTGGATCAGCCAATCGGATTGAACTTGAATCTGATTGGCTGATTCAATCAGCCAATCAGATTTTTTTAACTTAATTCCGATTGGCTGATAGAATCCTATCAGCCAATCGGAATTCGGCGGACGCCATCTTGGATGACGTCATTTAAAGGTACCTCATTCCAAGTTCAGCAGTCGGCCGGGATGGATGCTCCGCGGCGGCGGAGCGAAGAAAGAAGATTGAAGATGCCGCCGGAAGAATGAAGACTTTGCTGCCGCTTGGAGGAAGACGTCGCCGGAGGAAGAATTCTTCTTTGCCGCTTGGAGGATGACATCGCCCGGATCGGATCAGGAGTTCGGCCCGGTGTGGTGAAGACAAGGTAGGGAGATCTTCAGGGGGGTAGTGTTAGGCTTTTTTAAGGGGGGTTTGGGTGGGTTTAGAATAGGGGTATGTGGGTGGTGGGTTGTAATGGGGGGGGGTATTGTATTTGTTGTATGCAAAAGAGCTGAATTCTTTGGGGCATGCCCCACAAAAGGCCCTTTTAAGGGCTGGTAAGGTAAAGAGCTTTGAAATTTGTTAAATTTAGAATAGGGCAGGGAATTTTTTTTCTTTTGGGGGTTTATTATTTTATTAGGGGGCTTAGAATAGGTGTAATTAGCTTAAATATCTTGTAATCTTTTTTTTATTTTTTGTAATTTAGTGTTTGTTTTTTTTTGTAATTTAGTTTAGTTAATTTAATTGTATTTTTAGATAGATGTTTGTAGTTTATTAAATTTATTGATAGTGTAGGTGTATTTGTAACTTAGGTTAGGATTTATTTTACAGGTAATTGGGTAATTATTTTAACTAGGTAGATATTAAATAGTTAATAACTATTTAATATCTATTATACCTAGTTAAAATAATTAACAATTTACCTGTAAAATAAATATTAACCCTAACATAGCTACAATGTAATTATTAATTATATTGTAGCTATCTTAGGGTTTATTTTATAGGTAAGTATTTAGATTTAAATAGGAATATTTTAGTTTATAAATGAATTAGATTAATTTAATATAAATTTAGTTAGGGTTAGATAGAGTTAATATAGTTAATATAATTAGGGTTAATATAGTTAATATATATAATGTAATACCTATATTAACTATAATATACTTAGGGTTAATATAGATAATATAGCTGGCGGCGGGGTAGGTAGATTAAATTAGGGGTTAATCATTTTAATAGAGATGGCGGCGGTGTAAGGGGCTTACATTAGGGGTTAATAATTTTTATATAGGTGGCGGCGGTGTAAGGGGTCAGATTAGGGGATAGATAAGGTAGATGGCGGCGGTTTTAGAGGCTCACAGTAGGGGGTTAGTTTATGTAGATGGCGGCGGGGTCCGGGAGCGGCGGTTTAGGGGGTAATAACTTTATTAGGGATTTCGGGGGGGGGGGGATCGCGGTTGACAGGGAGATAGACATTGCGCATGCGTTAGGTGTTAGGTTTATTTTAGCAGATCGCGGTTGACAGGGAGATAGACATTGCGCATGCGTTAGGTGTTAGGTTTATTTTCTAGTTAGTTTAGGGAGTTACGGGGCTCCAATAGTCAGCGTAAGGCTTCTTACGGCTGCTTTTTGTGGCGAGGTGAAAATGGAGTAAGTTTTCTCCATTTTCGCCACGTAAGTCCTTACGCTGCATATTGGATACCAAACTGCGCGGGTTTGGTATACCTGCCTATGGCCCAAAAAACTGCGGGCGACGGCAGAAATATACGGGCGTAACTTCTAGGTTACGCCGTATATGTGATACCAAATCCGCGCAAATATTGGCGTCGCCGGCTTTTGCGGGCGACGATTTATATCGGATCGACCCCTATGTTCTTACTTAACGACAATGGGAACACTTGAAGACAGACTGTGTGCCTTGGTGAGAGACCACTTATCTGGGCTACACACCTCACTCACGCAGTGGTCGGAGAATATGAGCATTCAACAAACAATCCAAGATGGCGACGGACTACAGCTTGATGTTGCTATCACGCTGGAACAGAACGCTGCTAAGAATTGGGTCTTCATGGAAAGCAACGAGACTGCAAGGATCCCTAAGGCACTAAATATGTATCTAGAAAGGGCAGCCCAGATATAACTACGGGCTAGACCTTACCCCGCCAGACGCCGTGGAACCTCCCGGCATGCTTTCTCAAACCGACAGAGTGAAGTCGTCTCAATGGGATGGAGACAAAGAGACGCCCGTTAAGGGTATTCTTTCCTCTGGGCTACTAACCGCCACAGCATATAAAAATGTTGTAGTAGCCCCGAAGACAGTAGCGGAGGGGAATTTTGTTGGGACTTCAGTCCAGAGTGTTCATGCCTGAGGTATTAGACAGTTATATTTTCAGCACTTAGGCCTGACCCATATCCCTACCAATAGTGGGAATGACTCACAAAATTGTTTTATCCCCCAAAACTCTGGTGAACTAGTTTTACAACGATACAGGACTGGCATTGGGTAACTATGTTTGTTTCTGATGCAAGGGATATGCAGCATACGGAAGTCGATGCTCACCTCGGCTAGTGACCTAACGAGTTATGTTTCTGCTGTCTTGAATGTGCGCATAAATGTTCAATATAGCTTATATGTATATATACAAATATGTACTCATCAAGGACTTTTACGTGTTCAATTTGTTAGCCCTAACGGTGTAGTTGTGTTAACTTGCTTTAAAAATATAAGCAGATTGTGTAGTTTAACTTTCTACTGTACACAGTTGTTATTATTAAGCCTCATGTGTGTCTGGTAGCTGAAACAAATGATACTAATGCTGACAGTGCAGTAACTAATATGCTAACTCACAACGTTATATGGTTATTTGCCTTCAGTTAATGATTTAACTCTCCTCTCTGATCCTTCTTTTCCCATTATCCCCATTTTGCATTTACCATATGTATCTGGTAGTAAGACTAGTATAGGCCTATAGTTTTTAGATTGTTGGAGTCAGATGCATACAGGAGATGAATGCTTGATATGTTAGTATATACCGTATTGTCCCAAGTATAGGCCGCACTTTTTTCCCCTAATGCAAGTCTTTAAATTAGGGGTGTGGCCTATACTCGGGATGTTGCCCAAAAACAGTATACAAATACCGGCATACTGTAAGTACCCTAGCTTGAACAGGTTGGGGTTAGGTGGAAGCGGAAGCACAGTGTTTGTTGCAGGGAGGGTTTCCTGGAGACTCCACTGGCCGCCACCGACATGGTAAGACACCGCCAACTTAAAGCTGCACTCAGGAGCAGCAAGTTTAACATGGAGAGCGCAGCCGGACAGGAGAGACACAGAGCCAGCACACCACTGCTGCCCAGGATGTCAGGAGCACAGGATGGGAGTGGAAGGGTTTAAGATTGCGCGTTATCATCTGTGACACAGCGTCTGAGATAACAGGTGCCACCTTATGTGTATGTGGTGAGGAGAGGGTTATAATTGATGAAGGGTGCTAAGAGGGTGAGGATGGCTAAAGGGAGGTACCGGTAGTTACAGTAATAGAGTAATGGGCACTGTGTGAGGGAAGGAAGCTGAGTGGATTAAGAGGAGGCAATCTATGAGGGTTATGAGGGGGCTGTGTGTGTGAGGGGGAGGGTAAGGAGACTTATCTGTCAGGGAGTGAGGCTAAGAGTTAAAAATGTAATTTCTTTAAAATGGCACCAAACTTTAAGGGTGTGGCTTATAATCAGGAGCAGCCTATACTCGGAACAATACGGTATTTTTCTTTGATCTGTGTGCATGTGAATATCTAATAAGGAAGTGCTCCACTATAGTTATGTAGCTTAATTTCTCCACTTCTCCATGAGAATTTTATATATTTTTATGCTTTGTTTGTTATGCTCAGTGGATTTGTAGTGCATTAGTTTAATATTCAGTGTAATTTCAACTTGATTCCCTAGTCGGGAGTTCAAGCATAACTACAGTCTTATATTTTAGGGTGAAGGCTCTGCTTCTACTCTAGAGAACACACTGATTATTACCTATATGACATTTTGGTGTAATTCATACTTGATAGGTGTGGCTGTATTATACTACCATATTAGTTGGCATTGTGCTCATAAAGGACATCCTTTAATATCTCCCTTAATAGGTTGACGAGAGATGACAAATGTTCAGTTATGCCCTTTAAACAGTTGTGCCCCATCCACACTAGATACACTTATATCCATACTCTAGTGTTAGGGCCATTGAGCTTATTATGCTATCCTCCAACCTGATCATAAGAAGATGCTTCTTTATTGTACATACCTGTCGCTGGACATAGGGCCCATGTCCAGACGATGGGTCTATTCTATGATAGCACCGACAGGTTTCTGGGAGGTTTTGAACCAAAGCAAGTCCTATTACGTTTTGTTGTTGTGGAGGTAGAGGCAACCTTATCAAGGTATATATGGTCCTTAACACCTACAGGGAGTGCAGAATTATTAGGCAAGTTGTATTTTTGAGGATTAATTTTATTATTGAACAACAACGATGTTCTCAATGAACCCAAAAAACTCATTAATATCAAAGCTGAATAGTTTTGGAAGTAGTTTTTAGTTTGTTTTTAGTTATAGCTATTTTAGGGGGATATCTGTGTGTGCAGGTGACTATTACTGTGCATAATTATTAGGCAACTTAACAAAAAACAAATATATAACCATTTCAATTATTTATTTTTACCAGTGAAACCAATATAACAACTCAACATTCACAAATATACATTTCTGACATTCAAAAACAAAACAAAAACAAATCAGTGACCAATATAGCCACCTTTGCAAGGACACTCAAAAGCCTGCCATCCATGGATTCTGTCAGTGTTTTGATCTGTTCACCATCAACATTGCGTGCAGCAGCAACCACAGCCTCCCAGACACTGTTCAGAGAGGTGTACTGTTTTCCCTCCTTGTAAATCTCACATTTGATGATGGACCACAGGTTCTCTATGGGGTTCAGATCAGGTGAACAAGGAGGCCATGTCATTAGATTTTCTTCTTTTATACCCTTTCTTGCCAGCCACGCTGTGGAGTACTTGGACGCGTGTGATGGAGCATTGTCCTGCATGAAAATCATGTTTTTCTTGAAGGATGCAGACTTCTTCCTGTACCACTGCTTGAAGAAGGTGTCTTCCAGAAACTGGCAGTAGGACTGGGAGTTGAGCTTGACTCCATCCTCAACCCGAAAAGGACCCACAAGCTCATCTTTGATGATACCAGCCCAAACCAGT
This sequence comes from Bombina bombina, assembly GCF_027579735.1. Taxonomy (NCBI): domain Eukaryota; kingdom Metazoa; phylum Chordata; class Amphibia; order Anura; family Bombinatoridae; genus Bombina; species Bombina bombina. The sequence continues at coordinate 1,127,421,464 of NC_069499.1, read as the reverse complement.
ACTCCACCTCCACCTTGCTGGCGTCTGAGTCGGACTGGAGCTCTCTGCCCTTTACCAATCCAGCCACGGGCCCATCCATCTGGCCCATCAAGACTCACTCTCATTTCATCAGTCCATAAAACCTTAGAAAAATCAGTCTTGAGATATTTCTTGGCCCAGTCTTGACGTTTCAGCTTGTGTGTCTTGTTCAGTGGTGGTCGTCTTTCAGCCTTTCTTACCTTGGCCATGTCTCTGAGTATTGCACACCTTGTGCTTTTGGGCACTCCAGTGATGTTGCAGCTCTGAAATATGGCCAAACTGGTGGCAAGTGGCATCTTGGCAGCTGCACGCTTGACTTTTCTCAGTTCATGGGCAGTTATTTTGCGCCTTGGTTTTTCCACACGCTTCTTGCGACCCTGTTGACTATGTTGAATGAAACGCTTGATTGTTCGATGATCACGCTTCAGAAGCTTTGCAATTTTAAGAGTGCTGCATCCCTCTGCAAGATATCTCACTATTTTTGACTTTTCTGAGCCTGTCAAGTCCTTCTTTTGACCCATTTTACCAAAGGAAAGGAAGTTGCCTAATAATTATGCACACCTGATATAGGGTGTTGATGTCATTAGACCACACCCCTTCTCATTACAGAGATGCACATCACCTAATATGCTTAATTGGTAGTAGGCTTTCGAGCCTATACAGCTTGGAGTAAGACAACATGCATAATGAGGATGATGTGGTCAAAATACTCATTTGCCTAATAATTCTGCACTCCCTATATATGGCATAATATTATATACCTCTAATCTTACAGTAGGTAGTGAGCATAAATGGTCGGTTATGTGATACTCCATAGTCACACCAGTTGGTAACACCCGTTAACACTCCCATCACTTAGAAATGTACTGGCTTCTTAACAGAACGTATGCTTCCCCCCCATACTCCCATAGGCTTATTACATAAGCAAAAGAAAATGTATCTCATAGCAACCCTATTCTTTTTGATCCAAGAGCGACCATTCTTTTTACTGGGAAATAGTCCGGTATAGATATTAACTAAATTTCAAGGTCCAAAAGTGTCCGTATGTAACATTAGAGCTCCTCTTTCTAGTCATTTAAATTACATAGGCCCATGAGTGGTCTGCTGATCTTTGGAGGTGCATTCATTTCCTACAAAAAATAGAAAATGAGGTTCCAATATTTATATTCAGTGTTTTGTACAATAGTACTGTATTGCCTTTCTAATTATATGCTGTTATGTACATAGTAATTCAATACTTTCTACCCGAATGTAAAAGCTAAACAAATATTATTGTACCTAATGTATATATGCTACTGAACTTTTGTTTATTGTTATGTATTTGCAGAACCTCAATAAAAATCTTAAAAAAAAAATAAAAAAAAAAATATGGCGTCAATTGCATTCCTATTCGCTGATTTGATTTTTCAAATTCAAATCAACCAATAGGATGAGAGCTACTGAAATCCTATTGGCTGTTCAAATCAGCCAATAGGATTTCAGTAGCTCTCATCCTATTGGCTGATTTGAATTTGAAGAATCAAATCAGCTAAAAGGAATGCAAGTGACGCAGTGGGCAGCTGTTTATGGGTCAGGTCTGTCAGGGGTCTAGCTACGGCACTGTAGTTGGAGACAAATCTTCTGTAGTAACCGGCGGTTCCCAGGAACGCTAGCACTTGGGTTTTGGTTTGGGGAGTGGGCCTCAACCTTAGCCGGCTCTGGCCGCTGCTTTCCACAGCCCACTGGGTGGCCTAGGTACTGAACCTCCGAGTGACCGATGGTACATTTGTCGGGCTTCAGAGTCATCCCGGCAGCTCTGAGGCAATCTAAAGTGACACCTAAGTGGACCAAATGGTCCTCCCAGGTGTCGCTATAGATGGCGATGACATCCAGGTATGCGCAGGCATAGTCCTGGGGGCCATCCAGAAGACAATCCACCATCCTTTGGAAGGTGGCTGGAGCGTTCTTCATCCCAAATGGCATTACTTTGAACTGGTAGAGGCCGAAGGGGGTAATGATGGCAGTCTTAAGAATGGACTTAGAGTCTAAAGGGATCTGCCAGTATCCCTTGCAGAGGACGAGAGTGGTCAAGAAGCTGCTGCGGGCACTTCTATCTAATAGGTTATCGACTTGGGGCATAGGGTAGGCGTCAGTGGTGGTTCTATCATTGAGCTTACGGTAGTTGATGCAGAACAGAGTAGTGCCGTCCTATTTGGGTATTAACACCACTGGGGAGGCCCAGGGGCTACTAGATGTTTCAACACCACCAAGGTCCAGCATTCCCCGGAGCTCACGGTGCATGCTGTCCCTGACTGCTTCTTGAACCCTGTAGGCTGCGTGTCACAGGGGAGCCTGTCCCAGGGGCTCACTCGGTGTATGGCCCTTGTGGTGTACCCAGGGACAGTGGAGAACATATCTTGTCTCTCTTATAGGAGGTGTCAGACTTGCTCTTTCTGTGCAGTCCCTAGCCTCTCATCTAGGGGTATGTCGGCCATGCCTTGGGGGGTATCACCTGGTCCGGGAGCTCCGGCATTGGAAGAATCTCAGAGTCCTCCACCGCTGGAGCACAGATAGCGGCCACATCCTTGGCCCTTTCTACATAGGCCTTCAACACGTTCACATGAAAGGCCCGGTGGACCTGGTCATCTGAGCATTTGGCGACCAGGTAGGTGGTGTCATTCGATTGTTCCACTACCTGATAGGGTCCTTGCCAGGGGGCCTGTAGCTTGTCTGTTTTGACAGGCTTCTGGGTGAGGACCTTCTGTCCTACTGTCAGGGTTCGGGTATGTGCATTCCGGTCGTACCACCTCTTTTGTTTACGTTGGGTGACCCGAAGGTTCTTTCACACCTGTTCGGCGAGATCCTTCAGTCGGTCCCTGAGCTGAAGAACATACCCCACAATGGAGTGTTCTCCCCCCCCTGTAGTCCCTTCCCAATGGGCTCTTAATAAGTCAAGGGGTCCCCTTATCTTTCGGCCATATACTAATTCAAAGGGGGAGAAGCCTGTAGATTCCTGGGGAACTTCTCTATATGCAACAAGGAGGTGCGGCAGGAATCATTCCCAGTCCTTGTGAGTGGTAGAGAATGTCCTAAGCAGCTGCTTAAGGGTCCCATTGAACCGCTCACATAGCCCGTTTACCTGGGGATGGTAGGGGGCACTATGCAGAGGTTTGATCCCGTACAATTTCCACAACTGCTGGGTGATTTCCGCAGTGAACTGCATTCCCTGATTTGAAATCACCTCCCGGGGGTAGCCTACTCTGGTGAATATCTGGAGCATTGCACCTGCTATGGTCTCTGCCTGGATATTGGCCAAGGTGATTGCCTCCGGGTATCTAGTGACATAGTCTACTACTGTAAGGATGTACCTTTTTCCCGAGGGACTGGGTCTTTCTGATACATTTCGCAAGACTTACAGTAGTCCGTGATGTCTGCTGTAATTCCTAGCCAGAAATAGGTTTGGGTCTGGCGGTGCTGAGTTCTGAACTAGCCTAAATGTCCAGCTAAAGGGATATCATGTCCTATCTGCAGTAGGTCAGACCGAAACCTCTTCAGTACAACCAACCGACGTTCGGGCACTTGCCCTTTTCTCCTCTCGGAGATCCAGTACAAGAGCCCTCTTTCCCACTGGAACTGTTCCTGCCTGGGGGTCAGTTTCTACTCAGTCCCGATAAGGGGCTAAGGTCTGGTCATTCAGGGTGAAGTCAGAGGGTGACGCCCAGGGGGGTTGGTCGGGAGTTAGGGTTGGGGGGGGAGTCAGGGCGGAATGACTGACCTGGGCCCCCAGAGCTGGTGCAGTAGCTTGGCATCTGGCTTGCTGGCAAGTGGTTACTGGGTAGGCATCCAGGGAGTTATTCCCCACAAAGGCTGAGGCCAGGTGGCCAAGGTCATTTCCCAACAAGACCTCAGCTGGTAGCTGTTGCATGACGCCCACCTCTACATCACAGAAGATGGCTCCCCAGTTCAGATGTACCCATGCTGTGGGGGTAGGTAAAACGGCTCCTCCAGCCACCTGAATGGCAAGGGTCCTCCCAGTTTGACTGGATGTGGGGGCTAAGTGGGGTTGGATCAGGGAGATAGTGGCTCCAGTGTCCCTTAATCCCTGGGCCACCTGCCCATTGACCCAGATGTCCTGGCGATGGTGCCGGCAGTTATCTTGGGTCACCAAGCTGACTTCATGCAGAATGCCAACTTCCTCATCTGGCCATTCTGCATAGCTATCAGGACCCGTTGCATAGGCACAGTGGGCAGCTGCCTGGTAGGTCCTAGCTGGAGTGGTCCCCCCACTGGGCCAGGGATGAGTTCCTCAGCAGCTGGGCTGAGGGGTTTCTTAGTTTTTTTGGACAGAACCGTTGGAAGTGGCCGAGTTGTCCACACTTGTAGCACCCCCCTGTATTGCTGGCCCCGGCCAGGCTTGGGGCTCCCGGGGGACTGTTAGGGGTCAAGCAGGAGTGATAGCAGAGCAGGGGTATGGGCAGGCATTCTGGGGCCGCCTGGCACCAGGCATCCACATACTGATCTGCCAGGGTGGCTGCATAATTAGCTGTGGTAGGTCTTTTGTCCTTGACCCAGTCCCGTACCTCTGCTGGAGTGCGGTTATAAAACTGCTCCAAAAGAATGAGCTGTACTGCTTCACCAAGGGTGGTTATGTGGTAACCCATGAACCATGCATCCAAAGACCGGGCTAACCAGTCCTACTCTGTATAAGGCTGTCCCTCTTGTCTTTTCAGTTCTCTGAACTTTATATTACTAGAAAAAGAAAAGACGACGGCACTACTAATGCTGTGTTCCTAATATTATTGGTATCTCATATGTTTTGACTGTATTAGTGGAGACAATTTAAATATATTAAGGAACTTAGGTGCTGTACACTAGAAGAAAACAACCAGAAAAAAACAATTGCTTAACGCAATTGAAAGGAATGTACTTACATAGCACTCAACAGCACATATTTCGAACTAGCTAGGTACCATAGGTGAGAAAGCCCGTGAAAGGCAGATTTAAAACTTAACTTTTATTTACTCTTATAAAAAACAAAATAGTTAAAAATATCAGCTGGTGTGACCCAGAACGAAGGTGATTTCAAGGGAGTAAAAAAATATTCCTCCCTAATCCCAATGTGTTTAATATTAATGCCCCTGTATGGTCTCCTGGGGTAATGCCCTTAATAAAAAGGGAAAGTAGTACAAATGTACCTCTGGATTAAGTTGGTTAAGGTGAGGGTCAATGTTATTATGAGAACACCCCTGCTATCACTCTCTGTCTGAGTCAGGGGATCTCCACAGTGAAGTTACACCTTCCAGATTGAATTGTAAGGTACAGTGGTCTATAGGAGATGTGAGCTTGCCACAAATAAAGTAATGTTAAATTTGCTAATGAATACCCGAATAGATAGGGTACTCCAGTTATTTATTAGTCAGTGTTTGCTAGTGGGATTCAGCGCCTAATATCTTCATATTTATCTCGTATACAATAGTTCACTAGTATGGTTTGACTTATTATTAAGGTGGTACTAGGAATACCGTTATCAAGGCTACCTATTTGTCTCAGTCTCTTCAATTTATAGGACACTTATAGTAATATTTACCACTGAGAGGTGGATAAGGCTGATGTGACTAGGCCTAAGTTATAATATGATATTCCTGGCTTGTCAAAGTTTCCCTAGTAGATGGGAGATAATCTAAATATAAATAGCCTCCTCTATAAATGTTCCTTATATAAAAGGATAAATCCCATGCAAAATTACATAAGCTGGGTCCCCAAAGTTATTTTATTTTGATGTTACCTATTGTGATATGATAGTGTAGAGGAATGCTTGGTGTAACATACTGGGCGGAGTTGAACTTTAGAAACACTAGCACATTAACAGTATACCAATCTCAGTTGGTTTATTATCATCCAGTAGCGGTATGATTGCCGGAGGAACTGTTTATTTCTGGAAGCCGCTATTCCAATATAACCAGTATTGCCCTTGTTTGAATCTGATTAATTGTATATACTAAGTTGGTTTAAGACAATGAAAACGAAACCCAGATTACTTAATGCACAGATTTTCTCAGCTGTGTTAATTAAACAGATATCTTGCACTGTAAGGCCGTGCCGTAATTTATGCTAATGCTACAGTTGAATTAACTGTGTTATTAGTACTGTGATTCGCACAACAACATAGCTGGGGAGAGAATTTCTTTTAAATATTTATCATTTGATACTTCTAAATCACTCCCCAAACTTCTGCTTTAGCGGTTACACACTATTTGTGGCTGATAGTGCCGGTATCTGGTATATGTACGAGGGAACTATTCACCCCTCTTCTTAAAATAGGATTTACAATGAGAGCGTATCAATATGCAGGAAAATATAATCAGGTTCCTGCTGGTATACAGGTAGCGGTTAAAGATCCTGGCTGTGAGTTTAAATTAAATTGTCTCTCCGGTAATTCTATTGTTTTTACTACCGCTTAAAATTAGTAGTTATAGGCTACTTAAGTAAGGTAACTTCTAGATATTTCTTTAGCGTAAATATATTTCAATCAGGCACTCTCACAAACATACAGGTTTAAATTAAATTCTAATAATGATTATTAGATTAGAATTTAATTTAAACCTGTATGTTTGTGAGAGTGCCTGATTGAAATATATTTACGCTAAAGAAATATCTAGAAGTTACCTTACTTAAGTAGCCTATAACTACTAATTTTAAGCGGTAGTAAAAACAATAGAATTACCGGAGAGACAATTTAATTTAAACTCACAGCCAGGATCTTTAACCGCTACCTGTATTACAGCAGGAACCTGATTATATTTGCCTGCATATTGATACGCTCTCATTGTAAATCCTATTTTAAGAAGAGGGGTGAATAGTTCCCTCGTACATATACCAGATACCGGCACTATCAGCCACAAATAGTGTGTAACCGCTAAAGCAGAAGTTTGGGGAGTGATTTAGAAGTATCAAATGATAAATATTTAAAAGAAATTCTCTCCCCGGCTATGTTGTTGTGCGAATCACAGTACTAATAACACAGTTAATTCAACTGTAGCATTAGCATAAATTACGGCACGGCCTTACAGTGCAAGATATCTGTTTAATTAACACAGCTGAGAAAATCTGTGCATTAAGTAATCTGGGTTTCGTTTTCATTGTCTTAAACCAACTTAGTATATACAATTAATCAGATTCAAACAAGGGCAATACTGGTTATATTGGAATAGCGGCTTCCAGAAATAAACAGTTCCTCCGGCAATCATACCGCTACTGGATGATAATAAACCAACTGAGATTGGTATACTGTTAATGTGCTAGTGTTTCTAAAGTTCAACTCCACCCAGTATGTTACACCAAGCATTCCTCTACACTATCATATCACAATAGGTAACATCAAAATAAAATAACTTTGGGGACCCAGCTTATGTAATTTTGCATGGGATTTATTCTTTTATATAAGGAACATTTATAGAGGAGGCTATTTATATTTAGATTATCTACCATCTACTAGGGAAACTTTGACAAGCCAGGAATATCATATTATAACTTAGGCCTAGTCACATCAGCCTTATCCACCTCTCAGTGGTAAATATTACTATAAGTGTCCTATAAATTGAAGAGACTGAGACAAATAGGTAGCCTTGATAACGGTATTCCTAGTACCACCTTAATAATAAGTCAAACCATACTAGTGAACTATTGTATACGAGATAAATATGAAGATATTAGGCGCTGAATCCCACTAGCAAACACTGACTAATAAATAACTGGAGTACCCTATCTATTCGGGTATTCATTAGCAAATTTAACATTACTTTATTTGTGGCAAGCTCACATCTCCTATAGACCACTGTACCTTACAATTCAATCTGGAAGGTGTAACTTCACTGTGGAGATCCCCTGACTCAGACAGAGAGTGATAGCAGGGGTGTTCTCATAATAACATTGACCCTCACCTTAACCAACTTAATCCAGAGGTACATTTGTACTACTTTCCCTTTTTATTAAGGGCATTACCCCAGGAGACCATACAGGGGCATTAATATTAAACACATTGGGATTAGGGAGGAATATTTTTTTACTCCCTTGAAATCACCTTCGTTCTGGGTCACACCAGCTGATATTTTTAACTATTTTGTTTTTTATAAGAGTAAATAAAAGTTAAGTTTTAAATCTGCCTTTCACGGGCTTTCTCACCTATGGTACCTAGCTAGTTCGAAATATGTGCTGTTGAGTGCTATGTAAGTACATTCCTTTCAATTGCGTTAAGCAATTGTTTTTTTCCAGTTCTCTGAACTTTAGCTGGTGCGGCACCAGCCTGAATCCATACCGGGCAAGGATGCGCTCCCTCACCCGATCATATTTGGCTTTTTCTTCCGAGGGTACAGTATGGAAAGCCTCCAAAGCCCTGCTGGCCAATTTTGGGAGCAGGATAGTGACTCGGCTGGCATCGGCGAACCCCTGCAACTGACACTGGGTCTCAAACAGCTGAAGATAGCAGTCAATCTCCTCCACTCCATCATCCTGGAAAACCTGGAAGGTGGCATGGGGTAGCTTCTTGGGTCTGGCAGGAGAAGCAGGTCAAGCACAATGCCCCCCATAGACTTCTGCAGCTCCATCAAGTGTACCTTAGTGGCAAGTAACAATCTCCTCGGGGGTTAGATCCATAGAGGTCGAGTTGCCACTGGATCTACCTCTGGAGGTCTGACATGGTGGTCTCTGGGGTTGAGGCAGTACTGGGCCGTCTACTGCTTTGGTCGTCATCCAACCCACCCGCCGGCTCGTTATCCTGATCACCCTCCATCAGCTCAGCTACGAGTGCAGTCTTTGTCTTGTTACCAGCTACTCCTCCTCGGGCTTGCAGTAAACTCTGCAGTTCATCCTTCTGGAGCCTGTGATACTATCCAGCAAGGACTTCAGGTAGTAGTTTGAATGTTCCGGGTAATCGAAAGCATCCCATTGCTGCCGCCACTGTGATGGATCCCGGCTACCCCGACTGGAAAGCTCCGCCAATTGGATCCTCCTGATGCCTGAACCCTGCCGCTATGTAGTGGGAGAAAGTGATTATAGCAGGAGTCCACCCAAATAACTAGACAGACTAGCATTCAGGTGAAACAAGAACTGATTTTATTGGAAAACACAAACTCCTTTTTTTAACTCAAACACAGGGTCTTATCTTGCTCCCAAATCTCCCACCATTCCCATCCTCATAGACAGGATGGGGCCTGCCATAGCAGCCACAGTCCCACAGAGACCCAGGACACAGGGGTGCTGGTTTCGTGGTGATCCCAGGGAAGCCATGGCACTTCCAGGGTGTCATTTGAAAGCTCTTTGTCCCCAGATGCCACAGTCCAAAAAGTGGTATGGTTCATTTCTGGGGACCAGAGTTACAGCCCAATAAAGATAGGGGGATAGGGGTGTCCAAAACCCCTGGTTCCCAAAGGTGCACCCCACCTCTTGTCCTCCCTAGGGGCTACCAATCCCTAAAAGAGCAGAGTTTTGAGGCAAAGGACCGCTGGAGCGACCAGGGGGTAAAGTTAGTGGGTGTCCAGTGTGAAGCGACCGACTGGGAGTTCCAGGAGCCCGGCTAGCCTGAGTGGGGTTAGGCGGGTAACTGTTGCAGTATGGCCGGCCCAGTTCCAGAAGCCCGGCCAGCCTAGAAGGGTTTTCCCGGTCAGAGATCAGCTCTTCTCTGACAAAGTTTACATTACAAGACAACAGGTCTGGGAAATCGTGGTTGCTCTCAGGAGCCCAGATCCACTGAGAAATGAAAGGGGGTGAAGTAGTAGGGGTTTAACCCTTGCAGCACAGTATCTAGAACAGCCCTTTAGCAAATAACCTGTCTGCTGCTCCCTTTAATACTCCTCCCACACCATCAGGGGCCCCTTTTCCATGGCTTGACTCAAAATAGTTCCATGTGCCTGAGAGGGCGTTAGGGTGTGTGAAACTCAGAAAGCAGTAACAGATACAAAGAACAATGAAAGTATTTTGAAAGGTTTACTGATTGTTAGCCCAAAGAACAGTTGTTAGTTCAGATTGAAGATTACAGAAATGGCAAGTTTGAACATAGGCCTTATGTAAATCGCTTAATCCAAAACAAGGTTCAGAATAGTTTGCAGTAACTAAGTCCAATAGAGACTGGTGCTTGAATTGAACAGTAAAGGGTGAGGTTGACACAGAATACCTAATAGGTGCAGCTGGTTTGAAGAAAGCTGTCACAGGTAAGGTAGACAAAGGTATCTCAACAGGCACAATATACCCAGCGGGTTCTGAGAATTTCACAGGATACCAGATAGGTATAGCAGGCACCGCTAGTTTGAGGAAGGCTGTCACTGGTATGGTAGACACCGGTTTCTCAGCAGGCACAGGATTCCCAGCGGGTACTATTGGTGAGACTGTCACAGAATACCAGATATGTACAGTAAACATCGCTGGTTTGAGGAAGGCCATCACTGGTATAGTAGACAAAGGTTTCTCAGCAGACACTGTATACTCAGTGTGTATTGTTTGTGAGACTTTTATGGAATACCAAATAGGTACAGCAAACACAACTTCAGGAACAAGGTGGGCATACACCTGTATCAGGTCATTCTGTTTGGTTTTCAGGATCCAGGTGAGCATACATAGGAGTGAGGCAAATGTTTGGTCTCTTGAGCAAGGAGAGCATACACAGGTATCAGATAAGTAATAGTCAAATAAACATGAGGTGCTTGGTATGATCCAAAAATCTCCTTGAACAGTGCTGTAGAGATTCAACATCTGGTTTCAGTCGTAATAGGGTAAACAGCGTCAATCTATTAAGCAGGACAGTCCTCACTCTACCCCCTAAAACTCTGCTTTTGCCTCAGTATAAGCCAATCAAGTAATTGACGGTACTGTCTGATACCAGTTGGATAATAAATCTCAACAGCTCTTACCCCTTCAGATTGGGTACCAGGATTCACTACGGACTTCTAGCCAGACGGGCGATGAAACCCCTCAGGAACAGGTCCGATCTGTGTGTCCTCCTCTGTGTGCTGTAGGCTGTCAGCTTGTAGCGTGTGGCATCAAAGGTAGATACTTCCTTATATGTCACCGGTAGAATGCAAGGCTATTGGTGGGAGGAAGGGGGAAGAGACTCCTTAGTGAAGGAAAGTTCAGCTAACAGTGAGCGAGTCCCAATAGCGGTATTCCCAACCACCAAGTAACAAGTAAGAAGAAAAAGAAGTGGTCACGCTGAAACTGCTGAAGTCAATTGATACAAGGTTTATTGGATAAATCCATTAGTGCATATAACGGAACACAGACATGGAATGCCTGACGCGTTTTGCCCATGCGTACATGCGCTTCTTCAGATAAGTATGCTTGGTTTAAGGATCAAGGTGAGCATACATTTACTTATGCTCTATACAAAATAATTTCTACACTCAACATAATTTTTCTAAACCCTTAAATGCCTGTTGCCCTTCACCTTGACAGTGACTGTCGTGTCAGCTATGTTCAGGTGGTGGAGTGAGTACCACAGTATGTAAAAAGACAGCAGGATGCGAGAGGAGAGCACAGGTGAGTACCACAGTATGTAAAAAGACAGGCGGCAGGTAAGAGAAGAGCACAGGTGAGTACTACAGTATGTAAAAGGACAGGTGAGTACCACATTATGTAAAAAGACAGCAACATGTGAGAGGAGAGCACAGGTGAGTATCACAGTATGTAAAAAGACAGCAGCATGTGAGAGAAGAGCACAGGGTACTACAACAGTATGTAAAAAGACAGCAGCGTGTGAGAGGAGAGCACAGGTGAGTATCACAGTATGTAAAAAGACAGCAGCATGTGAGAGGAGAGCACAGGTCAGTACCACAGTATGTAAAAAGACAGCAGCATGTGAGAGGAGAGCACATGTGAGTACTACAGTATGTAAAAAGACAGGTGCACAGGTGAGTATCACAGTATGTAAAAAGACAGCAGCATGTGAGAGGAGAGCACAGGTGAGTACCACAGTATGTAAAAAGATAGCAGCATGTGAGAGGAGAGCACAGGTGAGTATCACAGTATGTAAAAAGACAGCAGCATGTGAGAGAAGAGCACAGGGTACTACAACAGTATGTAAAAAGACAGCAGCGTGTGAGAGGAGAGCACAGGTGAGTATCACAGTATGTAAAAAGACAGCAGCATGTGAGAGGAGAGCACAGGTGAGTATCACAGTATGTAAAAGACAGCAGCATATGAGAGGAGAGCACAGGTGAGTACCACAGTATGTAAAAAGACAGCAGCATGTGAGAGGAGAGCACATGTGAGTACTACAGTATGTAAAAAGACAGGTGCACAGGTGAGTATCACAGTATGTAAAAAGACAGCAGCATGTGAGAGGAGAGCACAGGTGAGTACCACAGTATGTAAAAAGACAGCAGCATGTGAGAGGAGAGCACAGGTGAGTACCACAGTATGTAAAAAGACAGCAGCATGTGAGAGGAGAGCACAGGTGAGTACTACAGTATGTAAAAAGATAGCAGCATGTGAGAGGAGAGCACAGGTGAGTACCACAGTATGTAAAAAGACAGCAGCATGTGAGAGGAGAGCACAGGTGAGTACCACAGCATTTGAGAGGAGAGCACAGGTGAGTATTACTGTATGTCAAAAGACAGCAGCATATGAGAGGAGAGCACAGGTGAGTACTACAGTATGTCAAAAGACAGGGGTCATGTGAGAGGAGAGCACAGGTGAATACTACAGTATGTAAAAAGACAGCAGCATATGAGAGGAGAGCACAGGTGAGTACTATACTATATAAAAAGACAGCAGTATGTGAGAGGAGAGCACAGGTGAGTACCACAGTAAGTAAAAAGACAGGGGGCATGTGAGAGGAGAGCACAGGTGAGTACTACAGTATGTTAAAAGACAGCAGCATGTGAGAGGAGAGCACAGGTGAGTACCACAGTATATAAAAAGACAGCAGCATGTGAGAGGAGAGCATAGGTGAGTACTACAGTATGTAAAAAGACAGCAGCATGTGAGAGGAGAGCACAGGTGAGTACTACAATATGTAAAAAGACAGCAGCATGTGAGAGGAGAGCACATTTGAGTATCACAGTAAGTAAAAAGACAGGGGGCATGTGAGAGGAGAGCACAGGTAAGTACTACAGTATGTAAAAAGACAGCAGTATGTGAGAGGAGAGCACAGGTGAGTATCACAGTATATAAAAAGACAGCAGTATGTGAGAGGAGAGCACAGGTGAGTATCACAGTATGTAAAAAGACAGCAGCATGTGAGAGGAGAGCACAAGTGAGTACTACAGTATGTAAAATGACAGCAGCATGTGAGAGGAGAGCACAGGTGAGTACTACAGTATGTAAAAAGACAGCAGCATGTGAGAGGAGAGCACAGGTGAGTACCACAGTATGTAAAAAGACAGCAGCATGTGAGAGGAGAACACAGGGGAGTACTACAGTATGTAAAAAGACAGCAGCATGTGAGAGGAGAGCACAGGTGAGTACCACAGTATGTAAAAAGACAGCAGCATGTGAGTGGAGAGCACATGTGAGTACCACAGTATGTAAAAAGACAGCAGCATGTGAGAGGAGAGCACAGGTGAGTACCACAGTATCTAAAGAGACAGCAGCATTTGAGAGGAGAGCACAGGTGAGTACTATTGTATGTCAAAAGACAGCAGCATATGAGAGGAGAGCACAGGTGAGTATCACAGTATGTCAAAAGACAGGGGGCATGTGAGAGGAGAGCATAGGTGAATACTACAGTATGTAAAAAGACAGCAGTATGTGAGAGGAGAGCACAGGTGAGTACCACATTAAGTAAAAAGACAGGGGGCATGTGAGAGCAGAGCACAGGTGAGTACTACAGTATGTAAAAAGACAGCAGCATGTGAGAGGAGAGCACAGGTGAGTACCACAGTACATAAAAAGACAGCAGCATATGAGAGGAGAGCACAGGTGAGTACTACAGTATGTCAAAAGACAGGGGGCATGTGAGAGGAGAGCATAGGTGAATACTACAGTATGTAAAAAGACAGCAGCATGTGAGAGGAGAGCACAGGTGAGTACTATACTATATAAAAAGACAGCAGTATGTGAGAGGAGAGCACAGGTGAGTACCACAGTAAGTAAAAAGACAGGGGGCATGTGAGAGGAGAGCACAGGTGAGTACTACAGTATGTAAAAAGACAGCAGCATGTGAGAGGAGAGCACAGGTGATTACCACAGTATATAAAAAGACAGCAGCATGTGAGAGGAGAGCATAGGTGAGTACTACAATATGTAAAAAGACAGCAGCATGTGAGAGGAGAGCACAGGTGAGTACTACAGTTTGTAAAAAGACAGCAGCATGTGAGAGGAGAGCACATTTGAGTATCACAGTAAGTAAAAAGACAGGGGGCATGTGAGAGGAGAGCACATGTAAGTACTACAGTATGTAAAAAGACAGCAGTATGTGAGAGGAGAGCACAGGTGAGTATCACAGTATATAAAAAGACAGCAGTATGTGAGAGGAGAGCACAGGTGAGTATCACAGTATGTAAAAAGACAGCAGCATGTGAGAGGAGAGCACAAGTGAGTACTACAGTATGTAAAATGACAGCAGCATGTGAGAGGAGAGCACAGGTGAGTACTACAGTATGTAAAAAGACAACAGCATGTGAGAGGAGAGCACAGGTGAGTACCACAGTATGTAAAAAGACAGCAGAATGTGAGAGGAGAACACAGGGTAGTACTACAGTATGTTAAAAGACAGCAGCATGTGAGAGGAGAGCACAGGTGAGTACCACAGTATGTAAAAAGACAGCAGCATGTGAGAGGAGAGCACAGGTGAGTACCACAGTATGTAAAAAGACAGCAGCATGTGAGAGGAGAGCACAGGTGAGTACCACAGTATCTAAAAAGACAGCAGCATTTGAGAGGAGAGCACAGGTGAGTACTACTGTATGTCAAAAGACAGCAGCATATGAGAGGAGAGCACAGGTGAGTACTACAGTATGTCAAAAGACAGGGGGCATGTGAGAGGAGAGCATAGGTGAATACTACAGTATGTAAAAAGACAGCAGCATGTGAGAGGAGAGCACAGGTGAATACTATACTATGTAAAAAGACAGCAGTATGTGAGAGGAGAGCACAGGTGAGTACCACAGTAAGTAAAAAGACAGGGGGCATGTGAGAGGAGAGCACAGGTGAGTACTACAGTATGTAAAAAGACAGCAGCATGTGAGTGGAGAGCACAGGTGAGTACCACAGTATATAAAAAGACAGCAGCATGTGAGAGGAGAGCACATGTGAGTACTACAGTATGTAAAAAGACAGCAGCATGTGAGAGGAGAGCACAGGTGAGTACTACAGTATGTAAAAAGACAGCAGCATGTGAGAGGAGAGCACAGGTGAGTACTACAGTATGTAAAAAGACAGCAGCATGTGAGAGGAGAGCACAGGTGAGTACTACAGTATGTAAAAAGACAGCATCATGTGAGAGGAGAGCACAGGTGAGTACTACAGTATGTAAAAAGACAGCAGCATGTTAGAGTAGAGCACAGGTGAGTACTACAGTATGTAAAAAGACAGCAGCATGTGAGAGGAGAGCACAGGTGAGTACCACAGTATGTAAAAAGACAGCAGCATGTGAGAGGAGAGCACAGGTGAGTACTACAGTATGTAAAAAGACAGGAGCATGTGAGAGGAGAGCACAGGTGAGTATAACAGTATGTAAAAAGACAGCAGCATGTGAGAGGAGAGCACAGGTGAGTACTACAGTATGTAAAAAGACAGCAGCATGTGAGAGGAGAGCACAGGTGAGTACCACAGTATGTAAAAAGACAGCTGTATGTGAGAGGAGAGCACACGTGAGTACTACAGTATGTAAAAAGACAGCAGCATGTGAGAGGAGAGCACAGGTGAATATCACAGTATGTAAAAAGACAGCAGCATGTGACAGGAGAGCACAGGTGAGTTCCACAGTATGTAAAAAGACAGCAGTATGTGAGAGGAGAGCACATTTGAGTATCACAGTATGTAAAAAGACAGGGGGCATGTGAGAGGAGAGCACAGGTGAGTACTACAGTATGTAAAAAGACAGCAGTATGTGAGAGGAGAGCACAGGTGAGTATCACAGTATGTAAAAAGACAGCAGCATGTGAGAGGAGAACACAGGGGAGTACTACAGTATGTAAAAAGACAGCAGCATGTGAGAGGAGAGCACAGGTGAGTACCACAGTATGTAAAAAGACAGCAGCATGTGAGAGGAGAGCACAGGTGAGTATCACAGTATGTAAAAAGACAGCAGCATGTGAGAGGAGAGCACAGGTGAGTACCACAGTATGCAAAAAGACTGCAGCATTTGAGAGGAGAGCACAAGTGAGTACTACAGTATGTAAAATGACAGCAGCATGTGAGAGGAGAGCACAGGTGAGTATCACAGTATGTAAAAAGACAGCAGCATGTGAGAGGAGAGCACAGGTGAGTACTATAGTATGTAAAAAGACAGCAGCATGTGAGAGGAGAGCACAGGTGAGTACTATAGTATGTAAAAAGACAGCAGCATGTGAGAGGAGAGCACAGGTGAGTACTAAAGTATGTAAAAAGACAGCAGCATGTGAGAGGAGAGCACAGGTGAGTATCACAGTATGTAAAAAGACAGCAGCCTGTGAGAGGAGAGCACAGGTGAGTACTACAGTATGTAAAAAGACAGCAGCATGTGAGAGGAGAACACAGGTGAGTACTACATTATGTAAAAAGACAGCAGCATGTGAGAGGAGAGCACAGGTGAGTACTATAGTATGTAAAAAGACAGCAGCATGTGAGAGGAGAGCACAGGTGAGTACCACAGTATGTAAAAAGACAGCAGCATGTGAGAGGAGAGCACAGGTGAGTACTACAGTATGTAAAAAGACAGCAGCATGTGAGAGGAGAGCACAGGTGAGTATCACAGTAAGTAAAAAGACAGGGGGCATGTGAGAGGAGAGCACAGGTGAGTAGTACAGTATGTAAAAAGACAGCAGCATGTGAGAGGAGAGCACAGGTGAGTACTATACTATGTACAAAGACAGCAGTATGTGAGAGGAGAGCACAGTTGAGTACCACAGTATGTAAAAAGACACCAACATGTGAGAGGAGAGCATAGGTGAGTACTACAGTATGTAAAAAGACAGCAGCATGTGAGAGGAGAGCACAGGTGAGTACTACAGTATGTAAAAAGACAGCAGCATGTGAGAGGAGGGCATAGGTGAGTACTACAGTATGTAAAAAGACAGCAGCATGTGAGATGAGAGCACAGGTGAGTACCACAGTATGTAAAAAGACAGTAGCATGTGAGAGGAGGGCATAGGTGAGTACTACAGTATGTAAAAAGACAGCAGCATGTTAGAGGAGAGCACAGGTGAGTACTACAGTATGTAAAAAGACAGCAGCATGTGAGAGGAGAGCACAGGTGAGTACCACAGTATGTAAAAAGACAGCAGCATGTGAGAAGAGAGCACAGGTGAGTACTACAGTATGTAAAAAGACAGGAGCATGTGAGAGGAGAGCACAGGTGAGTATCACAGTATGTAAAAAGACAGCAGCATGTGAGAGGAGAGCACAGGTGAGTACTACAGTATGTAAAAAGACAGCAGCATGTGAGAGGAGAGCACAGGTGAGTATCACAGTATGTAAAAAGACAGCAGCATGTGAGAGGAGAGCACAGGTGAGTATCACAGTAAGTAAAAAGACAGGGGGCATGTGAGAGGAGAACACAGGTGAGTACTACAGTAAGTAAAAAGACAGCAGCATGTGAGAGGAGAGCACATGTGAGTACTACAGTATGTAAAAAGACAGCAGCATGTGAGAGGAGAGCACAGGTGAGTACTACAGTAAGTAAAAAGACAGCAGCATGTGAGAGGAGAGCATAGGTGAGTACTACAGTATGTAAAAAGACAGCAGCATGTGAGAGGAGAGCACAGGTGAGTACTACAGTATGTAAAAAGACAGCAGCATGTGAGATGAGAGCATAGGTGAGTACCACAGTATGTAAAAAGACAGCAGCATGTGAGAGGAGGGCATAGGTGAGTACTACAGTATGTAAAAAGACAGCAGCATGTGAGATGAGAGCATAGGTGAGTACCACAGTATGTAAAAAGACAGCAGCATGTGAGAGGAGGGCATAGGTGAGTACTACAGTATGTAAAAAGACAGCAGCATGTGAGATGAGAGCACAGGTGAGTACTACAGTATGTAAAAAGACAGCAGCATGTGAGAGGAGGGCATAGGTGAGTACTACAGTATGTAAAAAGACAGCAGCATGTGAGATGAGAGCACAGGTGAGTACCACAGTATGTAAAAAGACAGTAGCATGTGAGAGGAGGGCATAGGTGAGTACTACAGTATGTAAAAAGACAGCAGCATGTTAGAGGAGAGCACAGGTGAGTACTACAGTATGTAAAAAGACAGCAGCATGTGAGAGGAGAGCACAGGTGAGTACCACAGTATGTAAAAAGACAGCAGCATGTGAGAAGAGAGCACAGGTGAGTACTACAGTATGTAAAAAGACAGGAGCATGTGAGAGGAGAGCACAGGTGAGTATCACAGTATGTAAAAAGACAGCAGCATGTGAGAGGAGAGCACAGGTGAGTACTACAGTATGTAAAAAGACAGCAGCATGTGAGAGGAGAGCACAGGTGAGTATCACAGTATGTAAAAAGACAGCAGCATGTGAGAGGAGAGCACAGGTGAGTATCACAGTAAGTAAAAAGACAGGGGGCATGTGAGAGGAGAACACAGGTGAGTACTACAGTAAGTAAAAAGACAGCAGCATGTGAGAGGAGAGCACATGTGAGTACTACAGTATGTAAAAAGACAGCAGCATGTGAGAGGAGAGCACAGGTGAGTACTACAGTAAGTAAAAAGACAGCAGCATGTGAGAGGAGAGCATAGGTGAGTACTACAGTATGTAAAAAGACAGCAGCATGTGAGAGGAGAGCACAGGTGAGTACTACAGTATGTAAAAAGACAGCAGCATGTGAGATGAGAGCATAGGTGAGTACCACAGTATGTAAAAAGACAGCAGCATGTGAGAGGAGGGCATAGGTGAGTACTACAGTATGTAAAAAGACAGCAGCATGTTAGAGGAGAGCACAGGTGAGTACTACAGTATGTAAAAAGACAGCAGCATGTGAGAGGAGAGCACAGGTGAGTACTACAGTATGTAAAAAGACAGCAGCATGTGAGAGGAGAGCACAGGTGAGTACTACAGTAAGTATAAAGACAGGGGGCATGTGAGAAGAGAGCACAGGTGAGTACTACAGTATGTAAAAAGACATCAGCATATGAGAGGAGAGCACAGGTGAGTACTAAAGGAAGTAAAAAGACAGCAGCATGTGAGAAGAGAGCACAGGTGAGTGACACAGTATGTAAAAAGACAGCAGCGTGTGAGAGGAGAGCACAGGTGAGTACTACAGTATGTAAAAAGACAGCAGCATGTGAGAGGAGAGCACATGTGAGTACTACAGTAAGTAAAAAGAGAGGGGGCATGTGAGAGTAGAGCACAGGTGAGTACTACAGTATGTAAAAAGACAGCAGCATGTGAGAGGAGAGCACAGGTGCGTACTACAGTATGTAAAAAGACAGCAGCATGTGAGAGGAGAGCCCAGGTGAGTACAACAGTATGTAAAAAGACAGCAGCATGTGAGAGGAGAGCACAGGTGAGTACTACAGTATGTAAAAAGACAGCAGCATGTGAGAGGAGAGCACAGGTGAGTACTACATTATGTAAAAAGACAACTGCATGTGAGAGGAGAGCATAGGTGAGTACTACAATATGTAAAAAGACAGCTGCATTTGAGAGGAGAGCACAGGTGAGTACCACAGTATGTAAAAAGACAGCAGCATGTGAGATTAGAGCACAGGTGAGTACCACAGTATGTAAAAAGACAGCAGCATGTGAGAGGAGAGCACAGGTGAGTACTACAGTAAGTAAAAAGACAGCAGCATATGAGAGGAGAGCACCGGTGAGTACCACAGTATGTAAAAAGACAGGTGGCATGTGAGAGGAGAGCACAGGTGAGTACTACAGTATGTAAAAAGACAGCAGCATGTGAGAGGAGAGCACAGGTGAGTACTACAGTATGTAAAAAGACAGCAGCATGTGAGAGGAGAGCACAGGTGCGTATCACAGTATGTAAAAAGACAGCAGCATGTGAGAGAAGAGCACAGGGTACTACAAGAGTATGTAAAAATACAGCAGCGTGTGAGAGGAGAACACAGGTGAGTACTACAGTATGTAAAAAGACAGGAGCATGTGAGAGGAGAGCACATGTGAGTATCACAGTATGTAAAAAGACAGCAGCATGTGAGAGGAGAGCACAGGTGAGTACTACAGTATGTAAAAAGACAGCAGCATGTGAGAGGAGAGCACAGGTGAGTATCACAGTATGTAAAAAGACAGCAGCATGTGAGAGGAGAGCACAGGTGAGTATCACAGTAAGTAAAAAGACAGGGGGCATGTGAGAGGAGAACACAGGTGAGTACTACAGTAAGTAAAAAGACAGCAGCATGTGAGAGGAGAGCACATGTGAGTACTACAGTATGTAAAAAGACAGCAGCATGTGAGAGGAGAGCACAGGTGAGTACTACAGTAAGTAAAAAGACAGCAGCATGTGAGAGGAGAGCACAGGTGAGTAGTACAGTATGTAAAAAGACAGCAGCATGTGAGAGGAGAGCACAGGTGAGTACTATACTATGTACAAAGACAGCAGTATGTGAGAGGAGAGCACAGGTGAGTACCACAGTATGTAAAAAAGACACCAACATGTGAGAGGAGAGCATAGGTGAGTACTACAGTATGTAAAAAGACAGCAGCATGTGAGATTAGAGCACAGGTGAGTACTACAGTATGTAAAAAGACAGCAGCATGTGAGAGGAGGGCATAGGTGAGTACTACAGTATGTAAAAAGACAGCAGCATGTGAGAGGAGAGCACAGGTGAGTACTACAGTATGTAAAAAGACAGCAGCATGTGAGATGAGAGCATAGGTGAGTACCACAGTATGTAAAAAGACAGCAGCATGTGAGAGGAGGGCATAGGTGAGTACTACAGTATGTAAAAAGACAGCAGCATGTTAGAGGAGAGCACAGGTGAGTACTACAGTATGTAAAAAGACAGCAGCATGTGAGAGGAGAGCACAGGTGAGTACTACAGTATGTAAAAAGACAGCAGCATGTGAGAGGAGAGCACAGGTGAGTACTACAGTAAGTATAAAGACAGGGGGCATGTGAGAAGAGAGCACAGGTGAGTGACACAGTATGTAAAAAGACAGCAGCGTGTGAGAGGAGAGCACAGGTGAGTACTACAGTAAGTAAAAAGACAGGGGGCATGTGAGAGGGGAGCACAGGTGAGTACCACAGTATGTAAAAAGACAGCAGCATGTGAGAGGAGAGCACAGGTGAGTACTACAGTATGTGAAAAGACAGCAGCATGTGAGAGGAGAGCACATGTGAGTACTACAGTAAGTAAAAAGAGAGGGGGCATGTGAGAGTAGAACACAGGTGAGTACTACAGTATGTAAAAAGACAGCAGCATGTGAGAGGAGAGCACAGGTGCGTACTACAGTATGTAAAAAGACAGCAGCATGTGAGAGGAGAGCCCAGGTGAGTACAACAGTATGTAAAAAGACAGCAGCATGTGAGAGGAGAGCACAGGTGAGTACTACAGTATGTAAAAAGACAGCAGCATGTGAGAGGAGAGCACAGGTGAGTACTACATTATGTAAAAAGACAACTGCATGTGAGAGGAGAGCATAGGTGAGTACTACAATATGTAAAAAGACAGCTGCATTTGAGAGGAGAGCACAGGTGAGTACCACAGTATGTAAAAAGACAGCAGCATGTGAGATTAGAGCACAGGTGAGTACCACAGTATGTAAAAAGATAGCAGCATGTGAGAGGAGAGCACAGGTGAGTACTACAGTAAGTAAAAAGACAGCAGCATATGAGAGGAGAGCACCGGTGAGTACCACAGTATGTAAAAAGACAGGTGGCAGGTGAGAGGAGAGCACAGGTGAGTACTACAGTATGTAAAAAGACAGCAGCATGTGAGAGGAGAGCACAGGTGAGTACTACAGTATGTAAAAAGACAGCAGCATGTGAGAGGAGAGCACAGGTGCGTATCACAGTATGTAAAAAGACAGCAGCATGTGAGAGAAGAGCACAGGGTACTACAACAGTATGTAAAAATACAGCAGCGTGTGAGAGGAGAACACAGGTGAGTACTACAGTAAGTAAAAAGACAGCAGCATGTGAGAGGAGAGCATAAGTGAGTACTACAGTATGTAAAAAGACAGCAGCATGTGAGAGGAGAGCACAGGTGAGTACTACAGTAAGTAAAAGACAGCAGCATGTGAGAGGAGAGCACAGGTGAGTACCACAGTATGTAAAAAGACAACAGCATGTGAGAGGAGAGCACAGGTGAGTACTACAGTATGTAAAAAGACAGCAGCATGTGAGAGGAGAGCACAGGTGAGTACTACAGTATGTAAAAAGACAGCAGCATATGAGAGGAGAGCACAGGTGAGTACTACAGTATGTAAAAAGACAGCAGCATATGAGAGGAGAGCACCGGTGAGTACCACAGTATGTAAAAATACAGGTGGCATGTGAGAGGAGAGCACAGGTGAGTACTACAGTATGTAAAAAGACAGCAGCATGTGAGAGGAGAGCACAGGTGAGTACTACAGTATGTAAAAAGACAGCAGCATGTGAGAGGAGAGCACAGGTGCGTATCACAGTATGTAAAAAGACAGCAGCATGTGAGAGGAGAGCACAGGTGAGTACTACAGAATGTAAAAAGACAGCAGCATGTGAGAGGAGAGCACAGGTGAGTACTACAGTATGTAAAAAGACAGCAGCATGTGAGAGGAGAGCACAGGTGAGTACTACAGTATGTAAAAAGACAGCAGCATGAGAGGAGAGCACAGGTGAGTACTACAGTAAGTAAAAAGACAGTAGCATGTGAAAGGAGAGCACAGGTGAGTACTACAGTAAGTAAAAAGACAGCAGCATGTGAGAGGAGAGCACAGGTGAGTACTACAGTATGTAAAAAGACAGCAGCATGTGAGCGGAGAGCACAGGTGAGTACCACAGTATGTAAAAAGACAGCAGCATGTGAGAGGAGAGCACAGGTGAGTACTATACTATGTAAAAAGACAGCAGTATGTGAGAGGAGAGCACAGGTGAGTACTACAGTATGTAAAAAGACAGCAGCATGTGAGAGGAGAGCACAGGTGAGTATCACAGTATGTAAAAAGGTGAGTACTACAGTAAGTAAAAAGTCATTAGCATGTGAGAGGAGAGCACAGGTGAGTACTACAGTAAGTAAAAAGACAGCAGCATGTGAGATTAGAGCACAGGTGAGTACCACAGTAAGTAAAAAGACAGCAGCATGTGAGAGGAGAGCACAGGTGAGTACTATAGTAAGTAAAAAGACAGCAGCATGTGAGAGGAGAACACAGGTGAGTACTACAGTAAGTAAAAAGACAGCAGCATGTGAGAGGAGATCACAAGTGAGTACTACAGTATGTAAAAAGACAGCAGCATGTGAGAGGAGAGCACAGGTGAGTACTACAGTAAGTAAAAGACAGCAGCATGTGAGAGGAGAGCACAGGTGAGTACCACAGTATGTAAAAAGACAACAGCATGTGAGAGGAGAGCACAGGTGAGTACTACAGTATGTAAAAAGACAGCAGCATGTGAGAGGAGAGCACAGGTGAGTACTACAGTATGTAAAAAGACAGCAGCATATGAGAGGAGAGCAAAGGTGAGTACTACAGTATGTAAAAAGACAACAGCATATGAGAGGAGAGCACAGGTGAGTACCACAGTATGTAAAAAGACAGGTGGCATGTGAGAGGAGAGCATAGGTGAGTACTACAGTATGTAAAAAGACAGCAGCATGTGAGAGGAGAGCACAGGTGCGTATCACAGTATGTAAAAAGACAGCAGCATGTGAGAGGAGAGCACAGGTGAGTACTACAGTATGTAAAAAGACAGCAGCATGTGAGAGGAGAGCACAGGTGAGTACTTCAGTATGTAAAAAGACAGCAGCATGTGAGAGGAGAGCACATGTGAGTACTACAGTAAGTAAAAAGACAGCAGCATGTGAGAGGAGAGCACAGGTGAGTACTACAGTATGTAAAAAGACAGCAGCATGTGAGCGGAGAGCACAGGTGAGTACCACAGTATGTACAAAGACAGCAGCATGTGAGAGGAGAGCACAGGTGAGTACTATACTATGTAAAAAGACAGCAGTATGTGAGAGGAGAGCACAGGTGAGTACTACAGTATGTAAAAAGACAGCAGCATGTGAGAGGAGAGCACAGGTGAGTATCACAGTATGTAAAAGACAGCAGCATGTGAGAGGAGAGCACAGGTGAGTACTACAGTAAGTAAAAAGACATTAGCATGTGAGAGGAGAGCACAGGTGAGTACTACAGTAAGTAAAAAGACAGCAGCATGTGAGAGGAGAGCACAGGTGAGTACTACAGTATGTAAAAAGACAGCAGCATATGAGAGGAGAGCACAGGTGAGTACTACAGTATGTAAAAAGACAACAGCATATGAGAGGAGAGCACAGGTCAGTACCACAGTATGTAAAAAGACAGGTGGCATGTGAGAGGAGAGCACAGGTGAGTACTACAGTATGTAAAAAGACAGCAGCATGTGAGAGGAGAGCACAGGTGAGTACTACAGTATGTAAAAAGACAGCAGCTTGTGAGAGGAGAGCACAGGTGCGTATCACAGTATGTAAAAAGACAGCAGCATGTGAGAGGAGAGCACAGGTGAGTACTACAGTATGTAAAAAGACAGCAGCATGTGAGAGGAGAGCACAGGTGAGTACTTCAGTATGTAAAAAGACAGCAGCATGTGAGAGGAGAGCACATGTGAGTACTACAGTAAGTAAAAAGACAGCAGCATGTGAGAGGAGAGCACAGGTGAGTACTACAGTAAGTAAAAAGACAGTAGCATGTGAGAGGAGAGCACAGGTGAGTACTACAGTATGTAAAAAGACAGCAGCATGTGAGAGGAGAGCACAGGTGAGTACTACAGTATGTAAAAAGACAGCAGCATGTGAGCGGAGAGCACAGGTGAGTACCACAGTATGTAAAAAGACAGCAGCATGTGAGAGGAGAGCACAGGTGAGTACTATACTATGTAAAAAGACAGCAGTATGTGAGAGGAGAGCACAGGTGAGTACTACAGTATGTAAAAAGACAGCAGCATGTGAGAGGAGAGCACAGGTGAGTATCACAGTATGTAAAAGACAGCAGCATGTGAGAGGAGAGCACAGGTGAGTACTACAGTAAGCAAAAAGACATTAGCATGTGAGAGGAGAGCACAGGTGAGTACTACAGTAAGTAAAAAGACAGCAGCATGTGAGAGGAGAGCACAGGTGAGTACTACAGTATGTAAAAAGACAGCAGCATGTGAGCGGAGAGCACAGGTGAGTACCACAGTATGTAAAAAGACAGCAGCATGTGAGAGGAGAGCACAGGTGAGTACTATACTATGTAAAAAGACAGCAGTATGTGAGAGGAGAGCACAGGTGAGTACTACAGTATGTAAAAAGACAGCAGCATGTGAGAGGAGAGCACAGGTGAGTATCACAGTATGTAAAAGACAGCAGCATGTGAGAGGAGAGCACAGGTGAGTACTACAGTATGTAAAAAGACAGGGGGCATGTGAGAGGAGAGCACATGTGAGTACTACAGTATGTAAAAAGACAGCAGCATGTGAGAGGAGAGCATAGGTGAGTACTATAGTATGTAAAAAGATAGGCTCATGTGAGAGGAGAGCACAGGTGAGTACAGAAGATACTGATGTTAAATACAGGAACCACACAACCTGGGTAACAAACTTTTCCTTCTGTTTAAAAATATCTGTAAATAGGGATAGCTTGTGTTCTGTAAGAGGATCAATATGCCCAGAATAAGGGTCATATTCACAGACAGTTCTCCTTCAGGTTCCTAATAAAAAAAAAAAAAAAGAGAGAGAGAGAGAGAGAGAGAGAGAAAAGAATTACAAAATGTGTAGCTATAACTGGGAGCTGATCTAACTTCCCTAGTGCTGGCTGCTTATGAGGGCTTTGTTCCCCCCCCCCCAGAATATTATTACAGTTTTATTTTTTATTATTATTCTTTATTTATAAAGCGCCAACAGATTCTGCAGCCCTGCCCATGGGTACAAGGATAAAACGGAGAAACAATACAATAAAAGACAACATTTTACAGACTTGGGGGCCCTATTCCCGTGGGATCTAGATGGGTAGGAGGATAGGAAACAGGAGGTGGGGACTGCAAAGGTGAGAATGATATTAGTGAGGAGATAGATGAGAGCAACTGTTAGGTAAGTGAAGTTCATTTGTTAATGAGTCAGGTGATACGCTTCCCTGAACAAAAAGGTCTTTAGGGAACGTATAAAGGAGGAGAGGTTAGAGGAGGGTCCGACAGCTCTAGGAAGTGCGTTCCAGAAGGTTGGTGCAGCAGGTAGGATAGGGCATTGGTGAGGGCTTTGTAGGTCAGGGTGAGAGTTTTGAATTTAACTCTGCTGTGAAGGGGGAGCCAGTGAAGGGACTCACAGAGAGGTGCAGCAGAAACAGAGCATCGAGAGAGGTGGATTAGCCTGGCAGATGCATTTAGGATGGATTGAAGGGGAGACAGGCGGGAGAGGGTTATTACAGTAGTCAAGTCAAGTGGATTAGCTGTTTAGTGGTTTCAGCACTCAGAAACTGATGAATTTTGGAGATATTGCGTGGGTGTTTGCAGGGCCGCCATCAGGGGGTGACAGGGGTGACTCCTGTCAGGGGCCCAATGGGCCAGGGGGGCCCCATGAGGCAAGAACTTTAAAAAAAAAAAAAATTCTGGCAGCCACCAGTGGGTACTACAGCAGAGTGCTAATTTAGCATGGGAGATGTTAGTACAAGGAGTAAAGTATTAGCATTTGAGAGGATTTCTGAGTGTGCACTAGTGACGTGCAGTAATAGGATGCAGGGGAGGCAGTGCCTCCCCTGTCCAATGAGGGAAAAAAAGTTTTCAAATAATATTTTTTTTTTTTTTTAAAAAGTGTTTTTTCATCTTATTAATTTATTGGCCACGCCCACCCTCGCCCCAAGGGTACCCACCCCCGATGGCGATTACTCATTACAGTAGTTACTGTGCGCTGTGCGATTGCGCTGCAAATTCACCATCCATTGTTGCACAATTAGGAGGCAGTGAGCCGGTCCGCTGCTCTCCATTAATTGAGCAACAATGGATCTAAATAAATGTGTCTGCTCACTACAGAGCTGCGCCACCCACTGGTGACTCGCCGGGCCATCATACAAGCTCCATTGGAGGCGGTTCTCAAAACCGCCTCCTTGAAGAGCTACCTCACTTGAGCCAATCAGACATTCAGCAGCACTACGGGGAGGCGTGCCTGCTGGGCTGCTGATTGACAGGTGTGGGACTGGGTCATGACGTAGCGCCGACACATCAGACTCTGGCTGGCGGAAAGACTCATTAGTCAGTGTGGACTGGAGGGAGCTGCTGAGCGAGTCTGCGTGCATGCCCGTGCTGCTGCTGCAGCCTAGTAACTAACTTAGTAGTTGTGGGCCTTGTGTTGTGGCTGTCTGTGGAGGAGGGCTGCCCTGGAGGACAGGACTGTGCTGCCTGGAGCCTGGAGGAGACTCAGAGGACTGAGGAGGAGGACGGTGGTGGACAGAGGAGCGGAGCCAGTGCCATGTGGGTGCCGGACCCGGTGGAGTCAGAGTGACAGTCGTCTCTCTTCTGTCCTGTGAGACAGTCAGTGTGACACTGACCACCCGACCGGATTCTTTCTCAGGTAAGTAAGGACCTCCGACCAGACCACTACCACTTAGGTTAAATCATGTTAATGTTCATAATGTGGCTAGTCATTTTTTAATATGAATGTTGTTTTGTATACAACAAGAACTAGAAATGCTGGAAACACTGTTAGGTAATTTAGGATCGGATGGAGCTGTCATTGTCTATTGGAGCATTATATATATATTATTAATGGTCTTCAATCTATATTGTAAATAAAAATTATGTATATTATTATAATATACATAATTTTTATTTACAATATAGATCGAAGACCATTAAGCACTGACTGGTTGAAATGCAAGCTTATCTATGTGAGAGCATGATTGCAGCCTTTATGAACTCTGGGCTGTGTTTTGTAGCTAAGCTCTTTTTCCTGCCCTCTCTCCTGTCAGCACTCAGCTCAGCTGTCTGTGCAGTGTGCACAGTGTATCGTTAGCAAGCAGCCGTCATGAAGAAAAGAACAGGGAGAGATATTAGGTGTTAAGTTCAGTTGCTTCCTGCTTAATGTCGGCTCTCTGATTCAGTGTAGGAGATCCTATTGATTTATTACAGGTATTGCTGCCCCATGCTGCTTTAGCACTTCTGTGAGGAGAGGTCACGGAGCATTGTGCAGTGCCGTCTTCATAAGTAAACAGAATCAGCTATAAATTACTCTCTCAATCCCCATGGCATTAACTATGCTTGTGCTACCTAGAGAGAGAACTGCTTAATATCTTTGTGTCTTTTAATACATTTTATAATAAAGGCATAGTGAAGATTTTTCTTAAGTGTATGTCCCTCCCAAGACTGCTTGACATTTTATTGTATGAAGATTAGAATATATGTATACAAAATATATGTAATCAATTCATTTACAAGATATATACAATAATGATCATTTGTGCATATTCTATGAGTGGTGACTTGTCATCACTATATGATCACAGCCTTACTTTAGTGCTTATTAAGAGTTTTTTTTTTCTTTAAAATCACTTGTGTGAGTTCTGTTTGTTCTGAGAATAGGGTTTAACACATAGTTAAAGTACTGCTTGAGAGCTGCAGAAATTGTCTCTGATTCATTCACCAGTGATGGTTTCACAGCTGGGTATACTTTAACTATATGTTTACTCCCTTTGTGGGTGAAGCTACCTGTGGGGTGGGGCTTTATTTTAAGGGGTGGGGTCTAGCGCCCCACTACCTTGAAAATTCCCCAGCCGCCACTGTGGATTTCTAGATCTCATAATCAGAGCAAGCATTTTGTTATCTGGCAAGAGTTTGTTACAAACCTTTAGACTAAAATCAGGGGCGCGATCCGATATAGATCGTAGTTTGCAGCGCAAACGAGGGAACCCCCGCCGCCCGTAGTTTCAGCTCGCAACTCGAGCTATCCAATATACGGCGCCATCAGATGCTAAAGTGCCGTAAGTCGGATAAACCAGCGATGTCCAGAAATCTGTGTAAGTACAAATTTCTGGAGTCGCCAGTGACTTACGGCACTTTAGAAACTGCCGGCACCTACAAAACCTGACTAAGTTATAAAATCTCCCGTACTGTCTAACACGCCTCCCAAACATAGCCCGACACGTATACCCCTCTATCCACTATCCCTCCTCACTCTCCTAATAATAAAAAATGTATTAACCCCTAAACCGCCGCTCCAGGACCCCGCCGCACCTAATAAAGTTATTAACCCCTAAACCGCCGCTCCCGGGCCCTGCCGCCAGCTACATTAACTAGCCCCTAATGTGAGCTCCTACCCCGCCGCCAGCTACAATAACTACCCCCTAATGTGAGCTCCTACCCCGCCGCCAGCTACATTAACTACCCCCTAATGTGAGCTCCTACCCCACCGCCAGCTACATTAACTACCCCCTAATGTGAGCTCCTACCCCGCCGCCAGCTACATTAACTACCCCCTAATGTGAGCTCCTACCCCGCCACTAGCTACATTAACTACCCCCTAATGTAAGCTCCTACCCCGCCGCCAGCTACCTTAACTAACCCCTAATGTGAGCTCCTACCCCGCCGCCAGCTATATTAAAATTATTAACCCCTAATTTAATCCCCCTACACCGCCGCCAGCTATATTAAATTAATTAACCGCTAATCTAATCCCCCTATACCGCCACCTATATTAAATTAATTAACCCCTAATCTAATCCCCCTACACCGCCGCCACCTATGTTAAATTAATTAACCCCTAAAATACTAAACTATCCCTACCACTAAACCTAAGTCTAACCCTACAAATAGCCCTGAAAAGGGCTTTTTGCGTGGCATTACCCCAAAGTAATCAGCTCTATTGGCAGCCTTTAAAAGGGCTTTTTGCGGGACTTTGCCCCCAAAGTAATCAGCTCTTTTACCAGCCCTTAAAAGGGCTTTTGGCGGGGCATTGTCACAAAGAAATCAGCTCTTTTGCCTATAATCTAAATCCCCCTATACCGCCGCCACCTATAATAAATGTATTACCCCCTAATCTAATCCCCCTACACTGCCGCCACCTATATTAAATAGATTAACCCCTAATCTGACCCCCCTACACCGCCGCCACCTATTTTAACTATATTAACCCTAATTATATTAGGGTTAATATAGTTATTATATTATATATATTAACTATATTAACCCTAATTATATTAGGGTTAATATAGTTAATATTGTTATTATATTATATATATATTAACTATATTAACCCTAATTATATTAGGGTTAATATAGTTAATATCGTTATTATATTATATATATATTAAGTATAATAACCCTATCTAACTCTAACACCCCTAACTAAATTCTTATTAAAATAAATCTAATTAATATTAATATTATTAATTAAAATATTCCTATTTAAATCTAAATACTTACCTATAAAATAAACCCTAAGATAGCTACAATGTAATTAATAATTACATTATAGCTATGTTAGGGTTTATATTTATTTTACAGGTAACTTGGTATTTATTTTAACTAGGTACAATAGTATTAAATAGTTAATAACTATTTAATAGCTACCTAGTTACAAATACACCTACACTATCAATAAATTAAATAAACTACAAATATCTAAACTAAAATACAATTAAATAAACTAAACAAAATTACAAAAAAAACAAACACTAAATTTCAAAAAATAAAAAAAGATTACAAGAATTTTAAGCTAATTACACCTATTCTAAGCCCCCTAATAAAATAATAAACCCCCCAAAATAAAAAAAAATCCCTACCCTAATCTAAATTACAAAAGTTAACAGCTCTATTACCAGCCCTTAAAAGGGCCTATTTTAGCGCTCTAACTGCACAGTTTTAATACAGACTGAGACATCCAGCTTCCCTAGAAGAGTCCTCTGGCATCTGAGAACCATTTCAAAGGGTTATTTCTGCACAAAATCGTATTTAAGGGCAGGTAGGAGCCTCAGCAGAGCTGTGGCAAGGTGCTCAATTGATTTTTAACGTTTTTTAACATTTTTCAATCCGGTTTGGGGCCTAAGGGGTTAATCATCCATTTGCAAGTGGGTGCAATGCTGCTTTAGTCCCTTATTCACACTGTAAAAATGTCAAAGATTTTACTGTATTTTTTCACTGTTTTGCAGTTTAAGTGCTAGTTTTTTTCTCTTAAAGGCACAGTAACGTTTTTGTTTAATTGCTGTTTCACCTTTATTAAAGTGTTTTCCAAGCTTGCTTGTCTCATTACTAGTCTGTTAAACATGTCTGACATAGAGGAAACTCCTTGTTCAATATGTTTGGAAGCCATTGTGGAACCCCCTCTTAGAATGTGTACCAAATGTACTGAAATTTCTATAAACTATAAAGACCATATTATGGCGCTTAAAGATTTATCTCCAGGGGATTCTCTGACTAAAAAGAGGGAGATTATGCCATCTAACTCTCCCCATGTGTCAGAACCTATAACTCCCGCTCAAGTGACGCCAAGTACATCTAGCGCGTCTAATTCTTTTACCTTACAGGACATGGCGGCAGTTATGAATGCTACCCTCACAGAGGTATTCTCCAAACTGCCAGGGCTACAAGGAAAGCGAGACAGCTCTGGGGCTAGAACTAATACAGAGCTTTCTGACGCTTTAATGCCTGTGTCCGATATACCCTCACAATGCTCAGAAGCCGAGGCAGGTGAGCTTCTATCTGTGGGTGACATTTCAGACTCAGGGAAGGCGTTACTTCAGTCTGATTCTGAGATGACAGCGTTTAAATTTAAGCTTGAACACCTCCGCTTATTGCTTAGGGAGGTGTTAGCGACTTGGGATGACTGTGACCCCATTGTGGTTCCAGAGAAATTGTGTAAAATGGACAAATACTTTGCAGTACCTGTTTACACCGATATTTTTCCAGTCCCTAAGAGGTTTTTGGAAATTATTACTAAGCAATGGGATAGACCAGGTGTGCCGTTCTCTCCCCTTCCTGCTTTTAAAAAGATGTTTCCCATAGATGCCGCCATAAGGGACTCGTGGCAGATGGTCCCTAAGGTGGAGGGAGCAGTCTCTACCCTAGCTAAGCGTACTACTATCCCCATCGAGGAGAGTTGTGCTTTCCTAGATCCTATGGATAAAAAATTGGAGGGTCTCCTTAAGAAATTTTTTATACATCAAGGTTTTATTCTCCAGCCTCTTGCATGCATTGCCCCAGTTACTGCTGCAGCGGCTTTTTGGTTTGAGTCTCTTGAGGAGGCTCTACAGGTGGAGATCCCGTTAGACGATATTCTAGACAGGATTAAAGCTCTTAAGTTAGCTAACTCCTTTATTTCTGACGCCATTTTTTATTTAGCCAAGCTAACGGCTAAGAATTCAGGTTTTGCCATTTTGGCGCGTAGGGCGCTATGGCTTAAGTCCTGGTCAGCAGACGTTACTTCAAAGTCTAAGCTTCTTAACATCCCCTTCAAGGGACAGACCCTATTCGGGCCCGGTCTGAAGGAGATCATTTCTGATATTACTGGAGGAAAAGGTCACGCCCTTCCTCAGGATAGGTCCAATAAGTTAAGGACCAAACAGAATAATTTTCGTTCCTTTCGAAACTTCAAGAGTGGCGCAGCTTCAGTTTCCTCTAACGCAAAACAAGAGGGAAATTTTGCCCAGTCCAAACCAGTCTGGAGACCTAACCAGGCTTGGAATAAGGGGAAGCAGGCCAAGAAACCTGCGGCTGCCTCTCTAAGACAGCATGAAGGAGTAGCCCCCGATCCGGGACCGGATCTAGTGGGGCGCAGACTCTCTCTCTTCGCCTAGGCTTGGGCAAGAGACGTCCAGGATCCCTGGGCATTAGAGATTGTTTCCCAGGGATATCTTCTGGACTTCAAAGCCTCATCTCCAAAGGGGAGATTTCATCTCTCACAATTATCTGTAAACCAGATAAAGAGAGAGGCATTCTTACGTTGTGTTCAAGACCTGCTGGTTATGGGAGTTATCCACCCAGTTCCAAGGGAGGAACAGGGGCAGGGCTTCTATTCAAATCTGTTTATAGTTCCCAAAAAAGAGGGAACTTTCAGACCAATCTTGGATCTCAAGATCCTAAACAAATTTCTCAGGGTCCCATCCTTCAAGATGGAGACTATCCGAACCACCCTCCCTATGATCCAGGAGGGTCAATATATGACTACCGTGGACTTAAAGGATGCTTATCTCTACATTCCGATTCACAGAGATCATCATCAGTTCCTCAGGTTCGCCTTCTTAGACAGGCATTACCAGTTTGTTGCTCTTCCATCGGGTTAGCCACGGCACCAAGAATCTTTACAAAGGTTCTAGGGTCCCTCATGGTGGTTCTAAGGCCACGGGGCATAGCGGTGGCTCCTTACCTAGATGACATTCTGATACAGGCGTCGACTTTTCAAATCGCCAAATCCCATACGGACATTGTTCTGGCCTTTCTGAGGTCTCACGGGTGGAAGGTGAATGAAGAAAAGAGTTCTCTCTCCCCTCTCACAAGAGTTTCCTTCCTAGGAACACTGATAGATTCAGTAGAAATGAATTTTTTTCTGACAGAGGTCAGGTTATCAAAGCTTCTAACTTCCTGCCGTGCTCTTCATTCCACTTCTCGGCCGTCAGTGGTTCAGTGTATGGAAGTAATCGGCCTAATGGTAGCAGCATTGGACATAGTTCCGTTTGCCCGCCTACATCTCAGACCACTGCAACTTTGCATGCTCAATCAGTGGAATGGGGATTACACAGATTTGTCCCCTCTGCTAAATCTGGATAAAGAGTCCAGGGATTCTCTTCTCTGGTGGTTCTCTCGGGTCCATCTGTCCAGGGGAATGAGTTTCCACAGGCCAGAGTGGACTATAGTCACGACAGATGCCAGCCTTCTGGGCTGGGGCGCAGTCTGGAACTCCCTGAAGGCTCAGGGTTCGTGGACTCAGGAGGAAGCCCTCCTTCCGATAAACATTCTGGAACTGAGAGCGATATTCAATGCTCTTCAGGCTTGGCCTCAACTAGCTGCAGTCAGGTTCATCAGATTTCAGTCGGACAATATCACTACTGTAGCCTATATCAACCATCAGGGAGGGACAAGGAGCCCCCTGGCAATGTTGGAGGTTTCAAAGATAATTCTATGGGCAGAGGTTCACTCTTGCCATCTCTCGGCTATCCATATCCCAGGAGTAGAGAACTGGGAGGCGGGTTTTCTAAGTCGGCAGACTTTTCATCCAGGGGAGTGGGAGCTCCATCCGGAGGTATTTGCCCAGCTGATTCAACTATGGGGCAAACCATAAGTGGATCTGATGGCATCTCGTCAGAACGCCAAGCTTCCCTGTTACGGGTCCAGGTCAAGGGATCCCCAGGCAGCGCTGATAGATGCTCTAGCAGTGCCCTGGTCCTTCAGCCTGGCTTATGTGTTCCCACCATTTCCTCTCCTCCCTCGTCTGATTGCCAAGATCAAGCAGGAGAGAGCTTCAGTGATTTTGATAGCACCTGCGTGGCCATGCAGGACTTTGTATGCAGATCTGGTGGACATGTCATCCCTTCCACCATGGACTCTGCCGCTGAGGGAGGACCTTCTACTCCAAGGTCCATTCAAACATCCAAATCTAATTTCTCTGCGGCTGACTGCTTGGAGATTGAACGCTTGATTTTATCAAAACGTGGTTTCTCCGAGTCGGTCATTGATACCTTAATTCAGGCTCGAAAGCCTGTCACCAGGAAAATCTATCATAAGATATGGTGTAAATATCTTCATTGGTGTGAATCCAAGGGTTACTCATGGAGTAAAGTCAGGATTCCTAGGATATTATCCTTTCTCCAAGAAGGATTGGAGAAGGGATTGTCAGCTAGTTCTTTAAAGGGACAGATTTCTGCTCTGTCTATTCTTCTGCACAAGCGTCTGGCAGATGTTCCAAACATTCAGGCGTTTTGTCAGGCTTTAGTTAGAATCAAGACTGTGTTTAAACCTGTTGCTCCGCCATGGAGTTTAAATTTAGTTCTTAAAGTTCTTCAAGGGGTTCCGTTTGAACCTCTGCATTCCATAGATATCAAGCTTTTATCTTGGAATGTTCTGTTTTTGGTAGCTATCTCTTTGGCTCAAAGAGTTTCAGAGTTATCTGCCTTACAGTGTGATTCCCCTTATCTGATATTCCATACAGATAAGGTAGTGTTGCGTACCAAAGCGGGATTTCTTCCTAAGGTGGTATCTAATAAGAATATCAATCAGGAGATTGTAGTTCCGTCACTGTGTCCTAATCCTTCTTCAAAGAAGGAACGTCTATTACACAATCTGGACGTGGTTCATGCTTTAAAGTTTTATTTAGAAGCTACTAAGGATTTTCGTCAAACATCTGCATTGTTTGTTGTCTACTCTGGACAGAGGAGAGGCCAAAAGGCTTTGGCATCTTCTCTTTCTTTTTGGCTGAGAAGCATAATCCATTTAGCTTATGAGACTGCTGGCCAGCAGCCTCCTGAAAGAATTACAGCTCATTCCACTAGAGCGGTTGCTTCCACATGGGCTTTTAAAAATGAGGCCTCTGTTGAACAGATTTGTAGGGCGGCGACTTGGTCTTCGCTTCATACTTTTTCTAAATTCTACAAATTTGATACTTTTGCTTCCTCTGAGGCTATTTTTGGGAGAAAGGTCTTGCAGGCAGTGGTGCCTTCCGTTTAATTTCCTGCCTTGTCCCTCCCTTCATCCATGTCCTAAAGCTTTGGTATTGGTATCCCACAAGTAATGGATGAACCCGTGGACTGGATACACCTTACAAGAGAAAACTAAATTTATGCTTACCTGATAAATTTCTTTCTCTTGTAGTGTATCCAGTCCACGCCCCGCCCTGTCACTTTAAGGCAGGTGTTTTTTATTTTTAAACTACAGTCACCACTGCACCCTATAGTTTCTCCTTTTTCTTGCTTGTCTTTGGTCGAATGACCGGGGGTGGCAGTTAGGGGAGGAGCTATATAGACAGCTCTGCTGTGGGTGTCCTCTTGCAACTCCCTGTTGGGAAGAAGAATATCCCACAAGTAATGGATGAACCCGTGGACTGGATACACCATAAGAGAAAGAAATTTATCAGGTAAGCATAAATTTTCTTTTTGCGGGGCATGCCCCAAAGAAATCAGCTCTTTTGCCTGTAAAAAACCCCACAATAACACCCCCCAACATTACAACCCACCACCCACATACCCCTACTCTAACCCAAAGCCCCCTTAAATAAACCTAACACTAAGCCCCAGAAGATCTCCCTACCTTGAGTCGTCTTCACCCAGCCAGGCCGAACTCTTCATCCAATCCGGGCGATGTCTTCATTCAAGCGGCAAAGAAGAAGTCTTCCATCCGGCGATGTCTTCATCCAAGCGGCAAAGAAGAAGTCTTCTATCCGGCGATGTCTTCATCCAAGCGGCAAAGAAGAGGTCCTCCATCGGGGCGAAGTTTTCTTCCAAGCGGCATCTTCAATCTTCTTTCTTCAGCCCTCCGACACGGAACATCCATCTGGCCCGACGACTGAACGACAAATGAAGTTTCCTTTAAATGACGTCATCCAAGATGGCATCCCTCGAATTCCGATTGGCTGATAGGATTCTATCAGCCAATCGGAATTAAGGTAAGAAAATCTGATTGGCTGATTCAATCATCCAATCAGATTCAAGTTCAATCTGATTGGCTGATCCAATCAGCCAATCAGATTGAGCTCGCATTCTATTGGCTGATCGGAACAGCCAATAGAATGCGGGCTCACATTAGGGGGTAGGTAATGTAGGTGGCGACGGTGTAGGGGGATCACATTAGGGGGTTATACATTTAATGTAGGTGGCGGCAGGGTCCAAGAGCGGCGGTTTAGGGGTTAAATACTTTATTAGGGATTGCGGCGGGGGATCGCGGTTGACAGGTAGATAGACATTGCGCATGCATTGGGTGTTGACAGGTAGATAGACATTGCGCATGCGTTAGGTGTTAGGTTTTATTTGGCAGGTAGTTTAGGGAGTTACGGGGCTCCAATAGACAGCGTAAGGCTTACTACGGCTGCATTTTGTGGCGAGGTGAAAATGGAGTAAGATTTCTCTATTTTCGCCACGTAAGTCCTTACGCTGTATATTGGATACCAAACTGCGCTGGTTTGGTATACCTGTCTATGGCCCAAAAAACTACGGGCGAAGGCAGAAGTATACGACTTCTAGGTTACGCCGTATATAGGATACCAAACCCGCGCAAAATTCGGCATCGCCAGCTTTTGCGAGCGACGCTGCATATCGGATCGGGCCCCAGATGTTTACTAAGTTGACCAGTTTTCCAAGACACTATTTAAAGGGACATGAAACCAATATGTTTTCTTTTATGATTTAGAAAGAGCATGCAATTTTAAATAACTTTCCAATTTACATCTAATATCTAATTTTCTTCATTCTTTTGATATCCTTTGTTGAAAATCATATCTAAATATGCTCAGTAGCTGCTGATTGGTGGCTGCACATAGATACCTCATGTGATTGGCTCACCCATGTGCATTGCTATTTCTTCAACAAATGATATCTAAAGAATGAAGGTGCATCCTAGCCACTGCCTCACCAGCCTCTGACATCACCGCACGTCACTCACTATGCACAGTGTGAGACAGACTTGGCCCTTTGTTTGTACAGTGTGTGCGTACCACAGCATTTTCAAAATCCATAATTACAGCTGACAGATGGGAACATTTGTACACTATATTTGAAGTGGTGCTCTTGGTTGGGGAAAATGGGGAAAAATCAAACAAACATATGTCAACCTTTTAAAAGTACTTTTCTTCATCTAGCCATCTACCCAGATCATTAATGTCCAATTTTGAATTCACAGAATTATTTTTGTTTGCACATTTACAAATATGATTATTTAAAAAAGTGATCTATTAATTTCTGCATTTTTTTTTAATCATGCATGTCACACACTGTTGATTTAGGGGATGGAATGTGCATAAATGTTTCCTTCTGTGAGTGTTTCTGTGGGTGTCTGTGTTTATGTCTTTGTGCTTTGGTTTGTGTCTCTATGAGTGTGTATGTATTTTTTTCTGTGGGTCTTTCTGTAAAGGGTGGGTGTGTATTTCTTTGTGCATTTTTTGTGGATGTCTGTGAGGGTGTGTGCATGCATATGTATTTGAGCTTTTTCTATGGGTGTCTCTGTGAGGGTGTGTGTATGTTTGTCTTTGTGTATTTTCTCTGGATGCCTCTGTGAGGGTGGGTGTGTATGTCTGTTTTATGTAGATGTCTCTGTGAGGGTGAGTGTTTTCTGTGGGTGCCTCTGAGGGTGTGTGTATGTCTTTGTGTGTTTTCTGTGCATGTCTCATTGAGGGTGTGTATATGTATGTCTTTATGTGTTTTATGTGGTTGTCTCTCTGTGTGTGTATGTCTTTGTGTGTTTTCTGTGGGTGTCTCTGTGTGCGTGTATGTCTTTGTGTGTTTTCTGAGGCTGTCTCTGTCGGTGTTTCCTTTGGTGTATGTGCAAGTTTGAGTTTGTGTGTGAGTGTGTGTCCATTGTCTGTTCCTTTTTAGGACATTTTGACCTTACTACTGATTATTCACATCTTTCTACAGACTTTCTTTTTTGTAGAGTTTCATAAGATAAGTCCTGATAAAATTGGATTACTGTACCCCTGAATCTGATTGGTTGATTCTTACGGGACTGATTCAACGACATTTCTTTCTCTAGAAATTTTTTATATCTTATGACAATGTCCCTGGGTGGCGCCATATCAGGTGGTTTAGGACGGAGGGATTGATGTGGTCTCACCCACTGTATATCTGTGGTATGTGAGGGTTCCTTAACATGTTGAAACAGGGCTTGCAGGTATACTGGAAAGTTGCGGGGGAGTTTATCTTCAGGCACTCCTCTAATTCTTAAATTTTTTCACTGACTGCGATTCTCCAGATCTTCTAATTTTTCCTGTAGGTCATGAATGATTTCTTGTTGTGATGTAACTTGTTCAGTTAAAACATTTACTTCTTCTTTCAGTTGGTCTTGGCTGCTCGTGATTCCACCTGAAACCCCAGAGTGTGAATATCTTGTGCCATATTAGTTAGCTCTTCCCTTATGCATGTTCGCACAATATGTGCTATATCTTGCTTAGATGGTAGATTACATAACAATGATGCTGAGAGTTGTGTTTCAGAAATTTGTGAGCTTGCAATACCACCATGTTGGAAGTCTGAGTTAGGAGATTTCTCTCCTATGCTAGTGTCTGCGCGGGTAGTTTCAGAAGTGTCCGCAGTTTGCAAAAAGGAGGACATAGTTAGTGTTTTAATGGCAGTTGATTTGGTAGGTTTATCAGGCTTGGCAGTGCGTCTCGATGCCATTGTAGATGTTTTAATGTTCAAAGAGTTGTGCAATGTATATGGCAGAAAGGGCCTGTTCAAGATATTAAACTGACTATTTTGCAGCCAAATTCTGGTGAGGATTATAGCTGATGTAAGATCTGCAGCTTATGTAACGGCATTTGACCCTTCTGCCAGTCAGTTGAAACTCTGTGACCAGTGGTGTTA
This sequence comes from Bombina bombina, assembly GCF_027579735.1. Lineage (NCBI taxonomy): Eukaryota > Metazoa > Chordata > Amphibia > Anura > Bombinatoridae > Bombina > Bombina bombina. The sequence goes on along the minus strand of NC_069499.1, from coordinate 1,127,381,750 downwards.
ATGGGGATAGAAAAAGCAGTTGAAGGTTATTCCTTTTGCAATTTCTATAGTTCCTATAGTGGTTTTCTGCTTTATATGCAATCAGGTTGTACTCTGTGTTCAAAACCACTAAGGTAGCATATGTGGCAAAAAATTCATACCCGTGGTAAATTTATGTCGCAGCATGTAGCTGCATACTCATGTAGTTAAAATTCCACTTCCACAATAGTGTCCGCTAAGCAATGTCCCTTGCGTTTAGGGTGATTACTCTTTGTGCCTGCAGCTTAGATGTTTCTCGGGGCCTGATATCATAAGCGGCAAAGCGGTCTTATGTTTGTTTAACTAGCTTACCCCTCACGATTGCAGCTTTCCTTTGCCTGTATGGTGATGTCCGCCAAAGAAGATCATCTGAAAGATCTAGCAATCCGGGAGCTGTTGTGACCGATGTTGGTCTGTATGCTGCTCGTTGTGTTCAAGCGCTGCAATGGCGATCAGGCCCCATTTCCGGTTTTGCTTATTGCGCAACAATCAAGGAGCTCAATGTAATATAAATTATATCCGTCGTCTTGATGGTCGCAGCTCCAGAAAAAATAGCTTATCATGATCTCCAAAGATTCAGCGATTGTCTCCCATACTTTGCTGCCTAAATGATTAACGATATTGCCAGATCTAATTGCAGTTTTAGGGCTAATTGCACAGAGCTCCGGTTTTACACTGCTCTCATGGCAGCTTCCGGCTCCGCCCCCCATCTTTCTACAGACTTTGAGACTAATGAGACATTTCCAGAAGTCACCAATCTACCATTTAAACTTTAAATTATTGTTTAGGCAGTTCAGGGCCCTTCCTTTCAGCCACTGCATGCTGTTGTCATCATTTAGTTGTGTTTCTTTGCGTGTCTGCTAGAGTGTCTATATGTGAATCCTTATGTGTGAGTGTGTGTGTGTGTTTCAGTGTATGAGTGTGTCTGTGTGTTTGTATGTTACTACCTTTACAACATTTCCAAGTTTAAATAAACACTTAAGAAAAAAGTGCATATACGTTGTAGTCACTTTGTCAACAATTGCACATGTCAAAGGGGGGGGGCTGATCAATGGTTAAGTCAGGGGCCCCAAAATTTCTAGTGGCAGCCCTGGGTGTTTGCGGCAGGATGAAGAGAGCAATTGGATGTGGGAAATGAAGGACAGATTTTAGTCAAGTGTGACTCCAAGGCAGCAGTCTTGGGGTGATGGGGAGATAGTGGTGCCGCCAACAGTGATGGAAAAATTAGAAACTGTAGTAGAGTTAGAGGGGGGATTAGAAGTAGTTCGGTCTTGGACATGTTTATTTTTAGGTGGTGAGAGGCCATCCAGGAAGAAATGCCAGATAAGCAGTCGCTGATGTAAGAATTGACAGAAGGAGAGAGTGCAGGGGTGTAAAGGTAGATCTGGGTATCATCACCATAGAGGTGATAGCTGAAGCCATAGCTGTTAATAAGTTTACCCAGTGAAGAAGTGTAAATAGAGAAGAGTAGAGGACCCAGGACAGAGCCTTGAGGTACTCCAACAGACAAAGGCAATACAGAGGAGGAGTCACCAGCAAAAGAGACAGAGAAGGATCTGTTAGAGAGATAAGAGTAAATCCAGGAGAGGGCAGTGTCACAGAGCCCAAGAGAGCTGAGAGTCTGTAGGAGAAGGGGATGGTCAACAGTGTCAAAGGCAGCAGAGAGGTCAAGTAAGATGAGTATAGAGTAGTAGCCTTTGTTTTTAGCAGAAATTAGATTGTTGGTAACCTTGGTGAGGGACGTCTTAATTGAGTGATGGGGACGGAAACAAGATTGCAGGGGGTCAAGCAATGAGTTGGAGGACAAAAAGTGGGTTAGGCGATTGATGACTAGTTTTTTAGGGATTTTATAAGCTAGCGGGAGCAGTGATATGGGGCGGTAGTTTGCAGGAGAGTTAGGGTAAAGGGAGAGTTTTTTGAGGATGGGGTGACCTTTGCAGTTTTTAAGGAGGCAGGGAATGAGCCAGCAGAAAGGGATAGGTTGAATATGTGAGTAAAAGCCGGAGTGAGGGTGGGAGATGTAAAAAAATAAGGTTAAGTGGGCAGGAAGTGAGGTGTGAGGAAGACAGTAGGGAAGCCACTTCACTCTCAGTGGTTGGGAGGAGGGTGCAGAGAGTGGCAGAGGTAACTAGCTTACCCCTCACGATTGCAGCTTTCCTTTGCCTTTATGGCGATGTCCGCCAAAGAAGATCATCTGAAAGATCTAGCAATCCGGGAGCTGTTGTGACCGATGTTGGTCTGTATGCTGCTCGTTGTGTTCAAGCGCTGCAATGGCGATCAGGCCCCATTTCCGGTTTTGCTTATTGCGCAGCAATCAAGGAGCTCAATGTAATATAAATTATATCCGTCGTCTTGATGGTCGCAGCTCCAGAAAAAATAGCTTATCATGATCTCCAAAGATTCAGCGATCATCTCCCATACTTTGCTGCCTAAATGATTAACGATATTGCCAGATCTAATTGCAGTTTTAGGGCTAATTGCACAGAGCTCCGGTTTTACACTGCTCTCATGGCAGCTTCCGGCTCTGCCCCCCATCTTTCTACAGACTTTGAGACTAATGAGACATTTCCAAAAGTCACCAATCTACGATTTAAACTTTAAATTATTGTTTAGGCAGTTCAGGGCCCTTCCTTTCAGCCACTGCATGCTGTTGTCATCATTTAGTTGTGTTTCTTTGCGTGTCTGCTAGAGTGTCTATATGTGAATCCTTATGTGTGAGTGTGTGTGTGTGTTTCAGTGTATGAGTGTGTCTGTGTGTTTGTATGTTACTACCTTTACAACATTTCCAAGTTTAAATAAACACTTAAGAAAAAAGTGCATATACGTTGTAGTCACTTTGTCAACAATTGCACATGTCAAAGGGGGGGGGGTGATCAATGGTTAAGTCATGGGCCCCAAAATTTCTAGTGGCAGCCCTGGGTGTTTGCGGCAGGATGAAGAGAGCAATTGGATGTGGGATGTGGGAAATGAAGGACAGATTGTAGTCAAGTGTGACTCCAAGGCAGCAGTCTTGGGGTGATGGGGAGATAGTGGTGCAGCCAACAGTGATGGAAAAATTAGAAACTGTAGTAGAGTTAGAGGGGGGATTAGAAGTAGTTCGGTCTTGGACATGTTTTTTTTTTTTTAGATGGTGAGAGGCCATCCAGGAGGAAATGCCAGATAAGCAGTCGCTGATGTAAGAATTGACAGAAGGAGAGAGTGCAGGGGTGTAAAGGTAGATCTGGGTATCATCAGCATAGAGGTAATAGCTGAAGCCATAGCTGTTAATAAGTTTACCCAGTGAAGAAGTGTAAATAGAGAAGAGTAGAGAACCCAGGACAGAGCCTTGAGGTACTCCAATAGATAGAGGCAATACAGAGGAGGAGTCACCAGCAAAAGAGACAGAGAAGGATCTGTTAGAGAGATAAGAGTAAATCCAGGAGAGGGCAGTGTCACAGAGCCCAAGAGAGCTGAGAGTCTGTAGGAGAAGGGGATGGTCAACAGTGTCAAAGGCAGCAGAGAGGTCAAGTAAGATGAGTATAGAGTAGTAGCCTTTGTTTTTAGCAGAAATTAGATTGTTGGTAACTAGACATGTGCGGTTCGTTTCGGATTAATTCGGAAATTCGGTAAATTCGGTAAATTCGGAGATTCGGATCGATTCGGATTTCCGAATTAAAATACTTCCGAATCTACCGAATGAATCCGAAATAGCTGCCGTATCTCCGAATAAATCCGAATTAGCTCGTTAAGATTTGGCATTTCCCCATAGGAAACAATGGGAGTTTCGGCTGAAAAAAAACTAACACCGCAGCCCCATTGTTTCCTATGGGGAAACACTAAGTCTGCACCTAACACCCTAACATGTACCCCGAGTCTCTAAACACCCCTAATCTAACACTTATTAACCCCTAATCTGCCGCCCCCGCTATCGCTGACACCTGCATTATTTTATTAACCCCTAATCTGCCGACCCGATATCGCCGCCGCCTACATTATAGCTATTAACCCCTAATCTGCTGTCCCTAACACCGCCGACACCTACATTATAGTTATTAACCCCTAATCTGCCCCCCCAGCGTCGCCGCAATCTAACTACAAGTATTAACCCCTAATCTGCCGACCGAATATCGCCGCCGCCTACATTATAACTATTAACCCCTAACCTGCTGTCCCTAACACCGCCGACCCCTACATTATAGTTATTAACCCCTAATCTGCCTCCCCCAACGTCGCCGCAATCTAACTATAAGTATTAACCCCTAATCTGCCGACCCGATATCGCCGCCGCCTACATTATAGCTATTAACCCCTAATCTGCTGTCCCTAACACCGCCGACCCCTACATTATAGTTATTAACCCCTAATCTGCCTCCCCCCAACGTCGCCGCAATCTAACTACAAGTATTAACCCCTAATCTGCCGAACCGATATCGCCGCCGCCTACATTATAGCTATTAACCCCTAACCTGCTGTCCCTAACACCGCCGACCCCTACATTATAGTTATTAACCCCTAATCTGCCTCCCCCCAACGTCGCCGCAATCTAACTACAAGTATTAACCCCTAATCTGCCGACCGCAAATCGCCGCCACTATAATAAATGTATTAACCCCTAAACCGCCGCACTCCCGCCTCGCAAACACTATAATACATTTTATTAACCCCTAATCTGCCCTCCCTAACATCGCCGCCACCTACCTACAATTATTAACCCCTAATCTCCCGCCCCCATCGTCGCCGCTACTATAATAAGGTTATTAACCCCTAAACCTAAATCTAACCCTAACACTAACACCCCCTAACTTAAATATAATTTAAATAAAACGAAATAAGTTTACTATAGTTAAATAAATGAATCCTATTTAAAACTAAAGACTTACCTGTAAAATAAACCCTAAGATAGCTGCAATATAACTAATAGTTACATTGTAGCTATTTTAGCATTTATTTTTATTTTACAGGCAACTTTGTATTTATTTTAACTAGGTACAATAGTTATTAAATAGTTAATAACTATTTAATAACTACCTAGCTAAAATAAATACAAATTTACCTGTAAAATAAACCCTAACCTAAGTTACACTAACACCTAACACTACACTATCATTAAATTAACTAAATAAATGAATCATATTTAAAACAAAATACTTACCTGTAAAATAAACCCTAATATAGCTGCAATATAACTAATAGTTACATTGTAGCTATTTTAGCATTTATATTTATTTTACAGACAACTTTGTATTTATTTTAACTAGGTACAATAGCTATTAAATAGTTATTGACTAATTAATAGCTACCTAGTTAAAATAATTACAAAATTACCTGTAAAATAAATCCTAACCTAAGTTACAATTAAACCTAACACTACACTGTCATTAAATAAATTAACTACAATTATCTACAATTAAATAAACTAAAGTACAAAACCCCCCCACTAAATTACAAAAAAAAACAAACACTAAATTACGAAAAATAAAAAAATATTACAAGAATTTTAAACTAATTACACCTAATCTAAGCCCCCTAATAAAATAACAAAGCCCCCCAAAATAAAAAAAATGCCCTACCCTATACTAAATTACAAAAGTTAACAGCTCTATTACCTTACCAGCCCTGAACAGGGCCCTTTGCGGGGCATGCCCCAAAGAAAACAGCTCTTTTGCCTGTAAAAAAAAAACACAATCCCCCCCCCACATTACAACCCACCACCCACATACCCCTACTCTAACCCAAACCCCCCTTAAATAAACCTAACACTACCCCCCTGAAGATCTCCCTACCTTGAGTCGTGTTCACCCAGCCGGGCCGAAGTCTTCATCCGATGGGGCAGAAGAGGACATCCAGACCGGCAGAAGTCTTCATCCAAGCGGGGCTAGAAGAGGTCTTCCATCCATCATACAAGTACCAAAATACAAACAAACACTAAATTACCAAAAATAATAAAATATTACAATAATTTTAAACTAATTACACCTAATCTAAGCCCCCTACTAGCTATTAATATAGCTTCAATATAACTAATAGTTACATTGTAGCTATTTTAGGATTTATATGTATTTTACAGGCAACTTTGTATTTATTTTAACTAGGTACAATAGTTATTAAATAGTTAATAACTATTTAATAACTACCTAGCTAAAATAAATACAAATTTACCTGTAAAATAAATCATAACCTAAGTTACAATTACACCTAACACTACACTATCATTAAATTAACTAAATAAATGAATCCTATATAAAACTAAAGACTTACCTGTAAAATAAACCCTAATATAGCTGCAATATAACTAATAGTTACATTGTAGCTATTTTAGCATTTATATTTATTGTACAGGCAACTTTGTATTCATTTTAACTAGGTTCAATAGCTATTAAATAGATATTGACTATTTAATAGCTACCTAGTTAAAATAAATACAAAATTACCTGTAAAATAAATCCTAACCTAAGTTACAATTAAACCTAACACTACACTATCATTAAATAAATTAACTACAAGTACCTACAATTAAATGCAATTAAAAAAACTAAACTAAAGTACAAACCCCCCCCACTAAATTACAAAAAATAAAAAAATATTACAAGAATTTTAAACTAATTACACCTAATCTAAGCCCCCTAATAAAATAACAAAGCCCCCCAAAATAAAAAAAATGCCCTAACCTATACTAAATTACAAAAGTTAACAGCTCTATTACCTTACCAGCCCTGAACAGGGCCCTTTGCGGGGCATGCCCCAAAGAAAACAGCTCTTTTGCCTGTAAAAAAAAAACACAATCCCTCCCCCCACATTACAACCCACCACCCACATACCCCTACTCTAACCCAAACCCCCCTTAAATAAACCTAACACTACCCCCCTGAAGATCTCCCTACCTTGAGTCGTGTTCACCCAGCCGGGCCGAAGTCTTCATCCGATGGGGCAGAAGAGGACATCCAGACTGGCAGAAGTCTTCATCCAAGCGGGGCAAGAAGAGGTCTTCCATCCATCAGAAAAGTACAAAAAAACAAACAAACACTAAATTAGCAAAAATAATAAAATATTACAATAATTTTAAACTAATTACACCTAATCTAAGCCCCATACTAGCTATTAATATAGCTACAATATAACTAATAGTTACATTGTAGCTATTTTAGGATTTATATTTATTTTACAGGCAACTTTGTATTTATTTTAACTAGGTACAATAGCTATTAAATAGTTAATAACTACCTAGCTAAAATAAATACAAATTTACCTGTAAAATAAACCCTAACCTAAGTTACAATTACACCTAACACTACACTGTCATTAAATTAACTAAATAAATTAATCCTATATAAAACTAAATACTTACCTGTAAAATAAACCCTAATATAGCTACAATATAACTAATAGTTACATTGTAGCTATTTTAGCATTTATATTTATTTTACAGGCAACTTTGTATTTATTTTAACTAGGTACAATAGCTATTAAATAGTTATTGACTAATTAATAGCTACCTAGTTAAAATAATTACAAAATTACCTGTAAAATAAATCCTAACCTAAGTTACTATTAAACCTAACACTACACTATCATTAAATAAATTAACTACAAGTACCTACAATTAAATACAATGAAATAAACTAAACTAAAGTACAAAAAAAACAAACACTAAATTACAAAAAATAAAAAAAATTACAAGAATTTTAAACTAATTACACCTAATCTAAGCCCCCTAATAAAATAACAAAGCCCCCCAAAATAAAAAAAATGCCCTACCCTATACTAAATTACAAAAGTAATCAGCTCTATTACCTTACCAGCCCTTAAAAGGGCCTTTTGCGGGGGCATGCCCCAAAGAAAACAGCTCTTTTGCCTGTAAAAAAAACACAATACCCCCCCCCCCCACATTACAACCCACCACCCACATACCCCTACTCTAACCCAAACCCCCCTTAAATAAACCTAACACTATCCCCCTGAAGATCTCTCTACCGTGTCTTCACCCAGCCGGGCCGAAGTCTTCATCCGATGGGGCAGAAGAGGACATCCAGACCGGCAGAAGTCTTCATCCAAGCGGGGCAAGAAGAGGTCTTCCATCCATCAGAAGTCTTGATCCAGGCGGCATCTTCTCTGTTCATCCATCCGGAGCGGAGCGGCAGCATCCTGAAGACATCCCACGCAGAGCATCCTCTTCTTTCTTGATCCGACGACTAGGTGACTGTACCTTTAAGTGACGTCATCCAAGATGGCGTCCCTTGAATTCCGATTGGCTGATAGGATTCTATCAGCCAATCGGAATTAAGGTAGGAAAAATCTGATTGGCTGATTTAATCAGCCAATCAGATTCAAGTTCAATCCGATTGGCTGATGGAATCAGCCAATCAGATTGACCTCGCATTCTATTGGCTGTTCCGATCAGCCAATAGAATGCGAGCTCAATCTGATTGGCTGATTGGATCAGCCAATCGGATTGAACTTGAATCTGATTGGCTGATTGAATCAGCCAATCAGATTTTTCCTACCTTAATTCCGATTGGCTGATAGAATCCTATCAGCCAATCGGAATTCAAGGGACGCTATCTTGGATGACGTCACTTAAAGGTACAGTCACCTAGTCGTCGGATCAAGAAAGAAGAGGATGCTCTGCGTGGGATGTCTTCAGGATGCTGCCGCTCCGCTCCGGATGGATGAACAGAGAAGATGCCGCCTGGATCAAGACTTCTGATGGATGGAAGACCTCTTCTTGCCCCGCTTGGATGAAGACTTCTGCCGGTCTGGATGTCCTCTTCTGCCCCATCGGATGAAGACTTCGGCCCGCTGGGTGAAGACACGGTAGAGAGAGATCTTCAGGGGGGTAGTGTTAGGTTTATTTAAGGGGGGTTTGGGTTAGAGTAGGGGTATGTGGGTGGTGGGTTGTAATGTGGGGGGGGGGGGGATTGTGTTTTTTTTTACAGGCAAAAGAGCTGTTTTCTTTGGGGCATGCCCCCGCAAAAGGCCCTTTTAAGGGCTGGTAAGGTAATAGAGCTGATTACTTTTGTAATTTAGTATAGGGTAGGGCATTTTTTTATTTTGGGGGGCTTTGTTATTTTATTAGGGGGCTTAGATTAGGTGTAATTAGTTTAAAATTCTTGTAATTTTTTTTATTTTTTGTAATTTAGTGTTTGTTTTTTTTGTACTTTAGTTTAGTTTATTTCATTGTATTTAATTGTAGGTACTTGTAGTTAATTTATTTAATGATAGTGTAGTGTTAGGTTAAAATAAATACAAAGTTGCCTGTAAAATAAATATAAATGCTAAAATAGCTACAATGTAACTATTAGTTATATTGTAGCTATATTAGGGTTTATTTTACAGGTAAGTATTTAGTTTTATATAGGATTAATTTATTTAGTTAATTTAATGACAGTGTAGTGTTAGGTGTAATTGTAACTTAGGTTAGGGTTTATTTTACAGGTAAATTTGTATTTATTTTAGCTAGGTAGTTATTAACTATTTAATAGCTATTGTACCTAGTTAAAATAAATACAAAGTTGCCTGTAAAATAAATATAAATCCTAAAATAGCTACAATGTAACTATTAGTTATATTGTAGCTATATTAATAGCTAGTAGGGGGCTTAGATTAGGTGTAATTAGTTTAAAATTATTGCAATATTTTATTATTTTTGCTAATTTAGTGTTTGTTTGTTTTTTTGTACTTTTCTGATGGATGGAAGACCTCTTCTTGCCCCGCTTGGATGAAGACTTCTGCCAGTCTGGATGTCCTCTTCTGCCCCATCGGATGAAGACTTCGGCCCGGCTGGGTGAACACGACTCAAGGTAGGGAGATCTTCAGGGGGGTAGTGTTAGGTTTATTTAAGGGGGGTTTGGGTTAGAGTAGGGGTATGTGGGTGGTGGGTTGTAATGTGGGGGGGGGGATTGTGTTTTTTTTTACAGGCAAAAGAGCTGTTTTCTTTGGGGCATGCCCCGCAAAAGGCCCTGTTCAGGGCTGGTAAGGTAATAGAGCTGTTAACTTTTGTAATTTAGTATAGGGTAGGGCATTTTTTTTATTTTGGGGGGCTTTGTTATTTTATTAGGGGGCTTAGATTAGGTGTAATTACTTTAAAATTCTTGTAATATTTTTTTATTTTTTGTAATTTAGTGGGGGGGGGGGGTGTACTTTAGTTTAGTTTTTTAATTGTATTTAATTGTAGGTACTTGTAGTTAATTTATTTAATGATAGTGTAGTGTTAGGTTTAATTGTAACTTAGGTTAGGATTTATTTTACAGGTAATTTTGTAATTATTTTAACTAGGTAGCTATTAAACAGTAAATATCTATTTAATAGCTATTGTACCTAGTTAAAATAAATACAAAGTTGCCTGTACAATAAATATAAATGCTAAAATAGCTACAATGTAACTATTAGTTATATTGCAGCTATATTAGGGTTTATTTTACAGGTAAGTCTTTAGTTTTATATAGGATTCATTTATTTAGTTAATTTAATGATAGTGTAGTGTTAGGTGTAATTGTAACTTAGGTTATGATTTATTTTACAGGTAAATTTGTATTTATTTTAGCTAGGTAGTTATTAAATAGTTATTAACTATTTAATAGCTATTGTACCTAGTTAAAATAAATACAAAGTTGCCTGTAAAATAAATATAAATCCTAAAATAGCTACAATGTAACTATTAGTTATATTGAAGCTATATTAATAGCTAGTAGGGGGCTTAGATTAGGTGTAATTAGTTTAAAATTATTGTAATATTTTATTATTTTTGGTAATTTAGTGTTTGTTTGTATTTTGGTACTTGTATGATGGATGGAAGACCTCTTCTTGCCCAGCTTGGATGAAGACTTCTGCCGGTCTGGATGTCCTCTTCTGCCCCATCGGATGAAGACTTCGGCCCGGCTGGGTGAACACGACTCAAGGTAGGGAGATCTTCAGGGGGGTAGTGTTAGGTTTATTTAAGGGGGGTTTGGGTTAGAGTAGGGGTATGTGGGTGGTGGGTTGTAATGTGGGGGGGGGATTGTTTTTTTTTTTACAGGCAAAAGAGCTGTTTTCTTTGGGGCATGCCCCGCAAAGGGCCCTGTTCAGGGCTGGTAAGGTAATAGAGCTGTTAACTTTTGTAATTTAGTATAGGGTAGGGCATTTTTTTTATTTTGGGGGGCTTTGTTATTTTATTAGGGGGCTTAGATTAGGTGTAATTAGTTTAAAATTCTTGTAATATTTTTTTATTTTTTGTAATTTAGTGTTTGTTTTTTTTTGTAATTTAGTGGGGGGGTTTTGTACTTTAGTTTATTTAATTGTAGATAATTGTAGGTACTTGTAGTTAATTTATTTAATGACAGTGTAGTGTTAGGTTTAATTGTAACTTAGGTTAGGATTTATTTTACAGGTAATTTTGTAATTATTTTAACTAGGTAGCTATTAATTAGTCAATAACTATTTAATAGCTTTTGTACCTAGTTAAAATAAATACAAAGTTGCCTGTAAAATAAATATAAATGCTAAAATAGCTACAATGTAACTATTAGTTATATTGCAGCTATATTAGGGTTTATTTTACAGGTAAGTATTTTGTTTTAAATATGATTCATTTATTTAGTTAATTTAATGATAGTGTAGTGTTAGGTGTTAGTGTAACTTAGGTTAGGATTTATTTTACAGGTAAATTTGTATTTATTTTAGCCAGGTAGTTATTAAATAGTTAATAACTATTTAATATCTATTGTACCTAGTTAAAATAAATACAAACTTGCCTGTAAAATAAAAATAAATCCTAAAATAGCTACAATGTAACTATTAGTTATATTGCAGCTATCTTAGGGTTTATTTTACAGGTAAGTCTTTAGTTTTAAATAGGATTCATTTATTTAACTATAGTAAACTTATTTCGTTTTATTTAAATTATATTTAAGTTAGGGGGTGTTAGTGTTAGGGTTAGACTTAGGTTTAGGGGTTAATAACCTTATTATAGTAGCGGCGACGATGGGGGCGGGAGATTAGGGGTTAATAATTGTAGGTAGGTGGCGGCGATGTTAGGGAGGGCAGATTAGGGGTTAATAAAATGTATTATAGTGTTTGCGAGGCGGGAGTGCGGCGGTTTAGGGGTTAATACATTTATTATAGTGGCGGCGATTTGCGGTCGGCAGATTAGGGGTTAATACTTGTAGTTAGATTGCGGCGACGTTGGGGGGAGGCAGATTAGGGGTTAATAACTATAATGTAGGGGTCGGCGGTGTTAGGGACAGCAGGTTAGGGGTTAATAGCTATAATGTAGGCGGCGGCGATATTCGGTCGGCAGATTAGGGGTTAATACTTATAGTTAGATTGCGGCGACGTTGGGGGGAGGCAGATTAGGGGTTAATAACTATAATGTAGGGGTCGGCGGTGTTAGGGACAGCAGGTTAGGGGTTAATAGCTATAATGTAGGCGGCGGCGATTTGCGGTCGGCAGATTAGGGGTTAATACTTGTAGTTAGATTGCGGCAACGTTGGGGGAGGCAGATTAGGGGTTAATAACTATAATGTAGGGGTCGGCGGTGTTAGGGACAGCAGATTAGGGGTTAATAGCTATAATGTAGGCGGCGGCGATATCGGGTCGGCAGATTAGGGGTTAATACTTGTAGTTAGATTGCGGCGACGTTGGGGGAGGCAGATTAGGGGTTAATAACTATAATGTAGGGGTCGGCGGTGTTAGGGACAGCAGATTAGGGGTTAATAGCTATAATTTAGGCGGCGGCGATATTCGGTCGGCAGATTAGGGGTTAATACTTATAGTTAGATTGCGGCGACGTTGGGGGGAGGCAGATTAGGGGTTAATAACTATAATGTAGGGGTCGGCGGTGTTAGGGACAGCAGGTTAGGGGTTAATAGCTATAATGTAGGCGGCGGCGATATTCGGTCGGCAGATTAGGGGTTAATACTTATAGTTAGATTGCGGCGACGTTGGGGGGAGGCAGATTAGGGGTTAATAACTATAATGTAGGGGTCGGCGGTGTTAGGGACAGCAGGTTAGGGGTTAATAGCTATAATGTAGGCGGCGGCGATTTGCGGTCGGCAGATTAGGGGTTAATACTTGTAGTTAGATTGCGGCAACGTTGGGGGAGGCAGATTAGGGGTTAATAACTATAATGTAGGGGTCGGCGGTGTTAGGGACAGCAGATTAGGGGTTAATAGCTATAATGTAGGCGGCGGCGATATCGGGTCGGCAGATTAGGGGTTAATACTTGTAGTTAGATTGCGGCGACGTTGGGGGAGGCAGATTAGGGGTTAATAACTATAATGTAGGGGTCGGCGGTGTTAGGGACAGCAGATTAGGGGTTAATAGCTATAATGTAGGCGGCGGCGATATCCGATCGGCAGATTAGGGGTTAAATAATGTTATTATAGGGTTTGCGATGTGGGGGGGCCTCGGTTTAGTGGTTCATAGGTAGTTTATGGGTGTTAGTGACTTAGTGTACTAAATGGGTGTTAGTGTACTAAAAACATACCGAATTTCGGAACGGAATAGAACCGAATTCAGCCGAATCCGAATAAATCCGAAACGAATTTATTCGGATCCGAATAAATCCGAAACGAATTTATTCAAATTTTGCCGAATCAGATTCGATCCGAAACGAAATTCTAAAAGTCCGAATCGATCCGAACCGAAAACGAACCAAATTTTTTAGCGGTGCACATGTCTATTGGTAACCTTGGTGAGGGAAGTCTTAGTTGAGTGTTGGGGACGGAAGCCAGATTGCAGGGGGTCAAGCAATGAGTTGGAGGACAGAAAGTGGGTTAGGCGATTGATGACTAGTTTTTTAAGGATTTTATAAGCTAGCAGGAGCAGTGATATGGGGCGGTAGTTTGCAGGAGAGTTAGGGTAAAGGGAGAGTTTTTTGAGGATGGAGTGACCTTTGCGGTTTTTAAGGAGGCAGGGAATGAGCCAGCAGAAAGGGATAGGTTGAATATGTGAGTAAGAGCCGGAGTGAGGGTGGGAGATGTGAAAAAATAAGGTTAAGTGGGCAGGTAGTGAGGTGTGAGGAAGACAATAGGGAAGCCACTTCACTCTCAGTGGTTGGGAGGAGGGTGCAGAGAGTGGCAGAGGGGGAGACTGGGAGCGAAGTTGGGAGATTGCAGGCTTGTGTTGGGATGTTTTTTCGGATGGTAAGTGTCTTATTGAAAATGTAGTCAGCAAGGTCTTGAGCAATGAATGCAGATGAGGGGGGTGGTGCATGTGGGTAGAGGAGAGAGTTGAAAATGGAGAAGAGTCTTTTGGGGTTTGAGGAGGAGTGAGTGGATATAAGAGAAGAGAAGTAGGTTTGCTTAGCTAAGTGAAGGGCAGAGGTGTAAGAGTAAAGAATGAACTTATAGTGCTGGAAATCAGGTCCAGAGGGGATTTTCTCCAAACTCGTTCAGCAGTGCAGGAGCATTTTTGTAGGTGGCGTGTTTGCTGGGAGTGCCAGGGCTGGAGCTGACGATGTGGGGCTTTGCGAAGTTGGGGCGGAGCAAGAGTGTCAAGTACAGAGGAGAGAATGTTGTTAAAGTGGGTTATATCAGGGTCAGGGCAGGATATTGTGGAAGTGTGGGGGAGGTGTATTTGAATAAGGTTGGAGAGTTGGGTCTACAGTGTGCCGATTTCTACAGGTGCGGGGCGAGGGGGGGAAGTAGGTTTAGCCTGTATGTTAAGATTAAAGATGAGCAGATGGTGGTCTGAGATGGGAAATGGGCGACAGGCAACATCAAAGAGAGAGCAGAGATAGGAGAATACCAGATCAATAGAGTGTCCATCGTGGTGGGTAGGGAATAGGGTGGATTGTAAGAGGCTGAAGGAGTTAGTGAGTGAAAGAAGTTTAGAGGCAGCAGGGGCAGATGGGTTGTCAATGGGGATGTTGAAGTCCCCCAGAATTAGAGCAAGTATATGTGTAGAGAGAAAGTAAGGAAGCCAAGCAGAAAAGCTGTCAAGGAATTGGGAGGTTGGTCCAGGGGGCGCGATAACTGCCACTCAGAGAGATTGAGGAGAACAGGCAAATGGAGTGGACTTCAAAGGAAAAAAATGAGAGAGATGGAAATGGAAATAGGTCTTGATAGGAGCAGGAGGGGTAGAGTAAGATGCCAACAGCGCCTCCATGTTTCTCACCTGGCCTAGGTGTGTGGCTAAAGTGAAGACCACCATAAGTGAGAGCAGCAATGGAAGCAATGTCAAAGGAAGATAACCAGGTTTCAGTAACTGCTAAAAGGCTGAAGGCGTTGGAAACAAACAGGTCTTGAACAGTTGTAAGTTTGCTACAGAGCGAGAATTCTAGAGGGCACAAGAAAAGAGAGGGGATAAGAGCTGTGGGTTAATGGAGATGAGATTGTTGGTATTGCGTGACCTAGAGTTTTTGCAGTGGGAGACTGAGCGAGAGTGTAAAATTGTGGTGATTGCTGCAGGGCCAGAGTTAGGAGAGACATCACCAGCAGCAAGCAGCAGTAGTAGCAGTGAGAGTGACAGAAGGTGAGAGTGAGACTTGTAGAAGCGCGTATGACTAGACACAGGAGAGTTAGAGGGGGAATTGTTTCTAAGGAGACAGAGTAGTTGATGAGAGGACAGCATAGGGGATGAGAGAAGGGAGGGTGAAATATGGATAGTGTGGGGGTTGTTATTATAGGGACATGCAGTGAGTTTTAGTAGAAGGACAGACAGAAAGAGCAGAAAAGACATGGAGAGCATTGTGCAGGTGTATAGTTAGTAAGTTTTACCTGTGATTGGGACTGCAGTTTCTAACCCCAGTGAGTAACTCTGCCACTTCTAATAAAGAGTCACTAAGAATAAGAGAGCCACAGCTCAACTGAGCCTGTAGGCTGCTGTATGTAGTAGTGAGTGTAATGAAATGATTATATGTCAGGATGCATTACAGTTATACAGAGTTTCTGATAAGATGATTACAGGTAGACAAAATAAAGACAGAGGAAATGGTTACCAGAGAACTCTAGCTGAAATTAAAGGGGCATTTAACAGCAGTCAAGGAGGCAGAAGCAGGAACGCATACCAGAGACTTCTAGCATAAATTAAAGGGGCATTTAACAGCAGTCAAGGAGGCAGAAGCAGGAACACATACCAGAGAATTCTAGCAGAAATTAAAGGGGCATTTAACAGCAGTCAAGGAGGCAGAAGCAGGAACACATACCAGAGAATTCTAGCAGCAATTAAAGGGGCATTTAACAGCAGTCAATGAGGCAGAAGCAGGAACGCATACCAGAGAATTCTAGCAGCAATTAAAGGGGCTAGCAGCAATTAAAGTGGCATTTAACAGCAGTCAGGGAGGCAGAAGCAGGAAGTCATACCAGAAAATTCTAGCAGAAATTAAAGGGGCGTTTAACAGCAATCAGGGAGACAGAAGCAGGAAGTCATACCAGAGAATTCTAGCAGAAATTAAAGGAGTGTTTAACAGCAGTCAGGAAGGCAGAAGCAGGAAAACATACCATAGAATTCTCGCAGAAATTAAAGGGGTGTTTATCAGCAGTCAGGGAGGCAGAAGCAGGAAAACATACCAGAGAAATCTAGCAGAAATTAAAGGGGCGTTTAACAGCAGTCAGGAAGGCAGAAGCAGGAAGACATACTATAGAATTCTAGCAGAAATTAAAGGGGCATTTAACAGCAGTCAGTGAGGCAGAAGCAGGAAGACATACCAGAGAATTATAGCAGAAATTAAAGGGGCATTTAACAGCAGTCAGTGAGGCAGAAGCAGGAAGACATAATATAGAATTCTAGCAGAAATTAAAGGGGCATTTAACAGCAGTCAGGAAGGCAGAAGCAGGAAAACATACTAGAGAAATCTAGCAGAAATTAAAGGGGCGTTTAACAGCAGTCAGGAAGGCAGAAGCAGGAAAACATACCAAGGAAATCTAACAGAAATTAAAGGGGCGTTTAACAACAGTCAGGTAGGCAGAAGCAGAAAGACATACCAGAGAATTCTAGCAGAAATTAAAGGGCATTTAACAGCAGTCAGGGAGGCAGAAGCAGGAAGACATACCAGAGAATTCTAGCAGAAATTAAAGGGGCATTTAACAGCAGTCAGGGAGGCAGAAGCAGAAAAACATACCAGAGAATTCCCGCAGAAATTAAAGGGGCGTTTATCAGCAGTAAGGGAGGCAGAAGCAGGAACACATACCAGAGAATTCTAGCAGAAATTAAAGGGGCGTTTAACAGCAGTCAGAGAGGCAGAAGCAGGAACACATACCAGAGAATTCTAGCAGAAATTAAAGGAGCGTTTAACAGCAGTCAGAGAGGCAGAAGCAGGAAAACATACCAGAGAATTCTAGCAGAAATTAAAGGGGCGTTTATCAGCAGTCAGGGAGGCAGAAGCAAGAAAACATACCAGAGAATTCTAGCAGAAATTAAAGGGGCGTTTATCAGCAGTCAGGGAGGCAGAAGCAGGAACACATACCAGAGAATTCTAGCAGAAATTAAAGGGGCGTTTAACAGCAGTCAAGAAGGCAGAAGAAGGAAGACATACCAGAGAATTATAGCAGAAATTAAAGGGGTGTTTAATAGCAGTCAGTGAGGCAGAAGCAGTAAGACATACTATAGAATTCTAGCAGAAATTAAAGGGGCGTTTAACAGCAGTCAGTGAGGCAGAAGCAGGAAGACATACTATAGAATTCTAGCAGAAATTAAAGGGGCGTTTAACAGCAGTCAGAGAGGCAGAAGCAGGAAGACATAACAGAGAATTCTAGCAGAAATTAAAGGGGCGTTTAACAGCAGTCAGCGAGGCAGAAGCAGGAAGACATACCAGAGAATTATAGCAGAAATTAAAGGGGCATTTAACAGCAGTCAGTGAGGCAGAAGCAGGAAGACATAATATAGAATTCTAGCAGAAATTAAAGGGGCGTTTAGCAGCAGTCAGCGAGGCAGAAGCAGAAAGACATACCCGAGAATTCTAGCAGAAATTAAAGGGGCATTTAACAGCAGTCAGTGAGGCAGAAGCAGGAAGACATACCAGAGAATTCTAGCAGAAATTAAAGGGGCGTTTAACAGCAGTCAGGAAGACAGAAGCAGGAAAACATACCAGAGAATTCTAGCAGAAATTAAAGGGGCGTTTATCAGCAGTCAGGTAGGCAGAAGCAGGAAAACATACCAGAGAAATCTAGCAGAAATTAAAGGGGCGTTTAACAGCAGTCAGGAAGACAAAAGCAGGAAAACATACTAGAGAATTCTCGCAGAAATTAAAGGGGCGTTTATCAGCAGTCAGGTAGGCAGAAGCAGGAAAGCATACCAGAGAATTCTAGCAGAAATTAAAGGGGCGTTTAACAACAGTCAGGTAGGCAGAAGTAGGAAGACATACCAGAGAATTCTAGCAGAAATTAAAGGGGCGTTTAACAGCAGTCAGGAAGACAGAAGCAGGAAAACATACCAGAGAATTCTCGCAGAAATTAAAGGGGCGTTTATCAGCAGTCAGGTAGGCAGAAGCAGGAAAACATACCAGAGAAATCTAGCAGAAATTAAAGGGGCGTTTAACAGCAGTCAGGAAGACAGAAGCAGGAAAACATACTAGAGAATTCTCGCAGAAATTAAAGGGGCGTTTATCAGCAGTCAGGTAGGCAGAAGCAGGAACACATACCAGAGAATTCTAGCAGAAATTAAAGGGGCGTTTACAGCAGTCAGGGAGGCAGAAGCAGGAACACATACCAGAGAATTCTAGCAGAAATTAAAGGGGTGTTTAACAGCAGTCAGTGAGGCAGAAGCAGGAACACATACCAGAGAATTCTAGCAGAAATTAAAGGGGCGTTTACAGCAGTCAGGGAGGCAGAAGCAGGAAAACATACCAGAGTATTCTAGCAGAAATTAAAGGGGGCGTTTATCAGCAGTCAGGGAGGCAGAAGCAGGAAAACATACCAGAGAATTCTAGCAGAAATTAAAGGGGCGTTTAACAGCAGTCAGGAAGGCAGAAGCAGGAAGACATACCAGAGAATTCTAGCAGAAATTAAAGGGGTGTTTAATAGCAGTCAGTGAGGCAGAAGCAGGAAGACATACTATAGAATTCTAGCAGAAATTAAAGGGGCGTTTAACAGCAGTCAGGGAGGCAGAAGCAGGAAGACATACTATAGAATTCTAGCAGAAATTAAAGGGGCGTTTAACAGCAGTCATGGAGGCAGAAGCAGGAAGACATACTATAGAATTCTAGCAGAAATTAAAGGGGCATTTAACAGCAGTCAGCGAGGCAGAAGCAGGAAGACATACCAGAGAATACTAGCAGGAATTAAAGGGGCATTTAACAGCAGTCAGTGAGGCAGAAGCAGGAAGACATACTATAGAATTCTAGCAGAAATTAAAGGGGCATTTAACAGCAGTCAGCGAGGCAGAAGCAGGAACTCATACCAGAGAATTCTAGCAGAAATTAAAGGGGTGTTTAATAGCTGTCAGTGAGGCAGAAGCAGGAAGACATACCAGAGAATTCTAGCTAAAATTAAAGGGGCGTTTAACAACAGTCAGGTAGGCAGAAGTAGGAAGACATACCAGAGAATTCTAGCAGAAATTAAAGGGGCGTTTAACAGCAGTCAGGAAGGCAGAAGCAGGGAAACATACCATAGAATTCTCGCAGAAATTAAAGGGGCATTTAACAGCAGTCAGGGAGACAGAAGCAGGAAAACATACCAGAGAAATCTAGCAGAAATTAAAGGGGCGTTTAACAGCAGTCAGGAAGGCAGAAGCAGGAAAACATACCAGAGAATTCTCGCAGAAATTAAAGGGGCGTTTATCAGCAGTCAGGGAGACAGAAGCAGGAAGTCATACCAGAGAATTCTAGCAGAAATTAAAGGGGCGTTTAACAGCACACAGGAAGGCAGAAGCAGGAAAACATACCAGAGAATTCTAGCAGAAATTAAAGGGGGCGTTTATCAGCAGTCAGGGAGGCAGAAGCAGGAAAACATACCAGAGAATTCTAGCAGAAATTAAAGGGGCGTTTAACAGCAGTCAGGAAGACAGAATCAAGAAGACATACCAGAGAATTCTAGCAGAAATTAAAGGGGTGTTTAATAGCAGTCAGTGAGGCAGAAGCAGGAAGACATACCAAAGAATTCTAGCAGAAATTAAAGGGGTGTTTAACAGCAGTCAGGGCGGCAGAAGCAGGAAGACATACTATAGAATTCTAGCAGAAATTAAAGGGGCATTTAACAGCAGTCAGTGAGGCAGAAGCAGGAAGACATACCAGAGAATTCTAGCAGAAATTAAAGGGGCATTTAACAGCAGTCAGTGAGGCAGAAGCAGGAAGACATACCAGAGAATTCTAGCAGAAATTAAAGGGGCGTTAACAGCAGTCAGCGAGGCAGAAGCAGGAAGACATACCCGAGAATTCTAGCAGAAATTAAAGGGGTATTTAACAGCAGTCAGTGAGGCAGAAGCAGGAAGACATACCAGAGAATTCTAGCTGAAATTAAAGGGGCGTTTAACAACAGTCAGGTAGGCAGAAGTAGGAAGACATACCAGAGAATTCTAGCAGAAATTAAAGGGGCGTTTAACAGCAGTCAGGAAGGCAGAAGCAGGAAAACATACCATAGAATTCTCGCAGAAATTAAAGGGGCATTTAACAGCAGTCAGGGAGACAGAAGCAGCAAGTCATACCAGAGAATTCTAGCAGAAATTAAAGGGGTGTTTAACAGCAGTCAGGAAGGCAGAAGCAGGAAAACATACCATAGAATTCTCGCAGAAATTAAAGGGCATTTAACAGCAGTCAGGGAGGCAGAAGCAGGAACACATACTAGAGAATTCTAGCAGAAATTAAAGGGGCGTTCAACAACAGTCCGGAAGGCAGAAGCAGGAAAACATACCAGAGAAATCTAGCAGAAATTAAAGGAGCGTTTAACAGCAGTCAGGAAGGCAGAAGCAGGAAAACATACCAGAGAATTCTCGCAGAAATTAAAGGAGCGTTTATCAGCAGTCAGGGAGGCAGAAGCAGGAAAACATACCAGAGAATTCTAGCAGAAATTAAAGGGCATTTAACAGCAGTCAGGGAGGCAGAAGTAGGAAGGCATACCAGAGAATTCTAGCAGAAATTAAAGGGGCGTTTAACAGCAGTCAGGGAGACAGAAGCAGGAAGTCATACCAGAGAATTCTAGCAGAAATTAAAGGTTCATTTAACAGCAGTCAGGAAGGCAGAAGCAGGAAAACATACCAGAGTATTCTCGCAGAAATTAAAGGGGGCGTTTATCAGCAGTCAGGGAGGCAGAAGCAGGAAATCATACCAGAGAATTCTAGCAGAAATTAAAGGGGCGTTTAACAGCAGTCAGTGAGGCAGAAGCAGGAAGACATACTATAGAATTCTAGCAGAAATTAAAGGGGCGTTTAACAGCAGTCAGGGAGGCAGAAGCAGGAAGACATACCAGAGAATTCTAGCAGAAATTAAAGGGGTGTTTAATAGCAGTCAGTGAGGCAGAAGCAGGAAGACATACTATAGAATTCTAGCAGAAATTAAAGGGGCGTTTAACAGCAGTCAGCGAGGCAGAAGCAGGAAGACATACCCGAGAATTCTAGCAGAAATTAAAGGGGCATTTAACAGCAGTCAGTGAGGCAGAAGCAGGAAGACATACCAGAGAATTCTAGCAGAAATTAAAGGGGTGTTTAACAGCAGTCAGGGAGGCAGAAGCAGGAAGACATACCATAGAATTCTAGCAGAAATTTAAGGGGCATTTAACATCAGTCAGGGAAGCAGAAGCAGGAAGACATACCAGAGAATTCTAGCAGAAATAAAAGGGGTGTTTAACAGCAGTCAGGGCGGCAGAAGCAGGAAAACATACCAGAGAATTCTAGCAGAAATTAAAGGGGCGTTTATCAGCAGTCAGGGAGGCAAAAGCAGGAAAACATACCAGAGAATTCTAGCAGAAATTAAAGGGGCGTTTCACAGCAGTCAGAGAGGCAAAAGCAGGAAGACATACCTGTAGAGAGATGCGATAATGTAGGATTAGAAGCATTGTGGATATAGACCAAGTGAGTAACTCTGCCACTTCTAATAAAGAGCCACTTAGAATCAGAGAGCCGCGGCTCAACTGAGCCTGTAGGCTGCTGTATGTAGTAGTGAGTGTAATAAACAGCCATGTGTATTTGTGCAAAGGTGTGAAACAGTTAACAAGCAAAGTGCAACACAAGAAAAAAACATTATTGAAAAGCAAACTGCAAAACAAGTAACACTAATCAAGACAGTAAACATGTCCTTTACACATACAGGGAAACGGATGTATATTACAGCACACTAGGGATGGGCGAATGTTTTGCAACATTCGAAAAACGGCACGAATTTTAACACATTCGTTCGTTTGAATCGAATTTCGAATGTTTACATAACATTCTAACATTCGATTTTCGAATATTCGGTTTCGAATTTTACGATTACATTCGAAAAAATTCGAATTCGAAAAATTCGAATTTAGATTGTAATAGTATTTCTAATGCTTTTTCTTTAAATGTAATATTCGAATTATGCAATATTCGAATTCGAAAAATTCGAATTTAGATTGTAATAGTATTTCTAATGCTTTTTCTTTAAATGTAATATTCGAATTATGCAATATTCGAATTCGAAAAATTCGAATTTAGATTGTAATATTATTTCTAATGCTTTTTCTTTAAATGTAATATTCGAATTATGCAATACGTGTATTCGAATTCGAAAAATTCAAATTTAGATTGTAATAGTATTTCTAATGCTTTTTCTTTAAATGTAATATTCGAATTATGCAATATTCGAATTCAAAGAATTCGAATTTAGATTGTAATACTATTTCTAATGCTTTTTCTTTAAATGTAATATTCGAATTATGCAATATTCGAATTCGAAAAATTCGAATTTAGATTGTAATAGTATTTCTAATGCTTTTTCTTTAAATGTATTATTCGAATTATGCAATATTCGAATTCGAAAAATTCGAATTTAGATTGTAATAGTATTTCTAATGCTTTTTCTTTAAATGTAATATTCGAATTATGCAATACGTGTATTCGAATTCGAAAAATTCGAATTTAGATTGTAATAGTATTTCTAATACTTTTTCTTTAAATGTAATATTTGAATTATGCAATATTCGAATTTGAAAAATTCGAATTTAGATTCTAATAGTATTTCTAATGCTTTTTCTTTAAATGTAATATTCGAATTATGCAATACGTGTATTCGAATTCGAAAAATTCAAATTTAGATTGTAATAGTATTTCTAATGCTTTTTCTTTAAATATAATATTCGAATTATGCAATACGTGTATTCGAATTCGAAAAATTCGAATTTAGATTGTAATAGTATTTCTAATGCTTTTAAATGTAATATTCGAGTTATGCAATACGTGTATTCGAATTCGAAAAATTCGAATTTAGATTGTAATAGTATTTCTAATACTTTTTCTTTAAATGTAATATTCGAATTATGCAATATTCGAATTCGAAAAATTCGAATTTAGATTGTAATAGTATTTCTAATGCTTTTTCTTTAAATGTAATATTCTAATTATGCAATACGTGTATTCGAATTCGAAAAATTCGAATTTAGATTGTAATAGTATTTCTAATGCTTTTTCTTTAAATGTAATATTCGAATTATGCAATACGTGTATTCGAATTCGAAAAATTCGAATTTAGATTGTAATAGTATTTCTAATACTTTTTCTTTAAATGTAATATTTGAATTATGCAATATTCGAATTTGAAAAATTCGAATTTAGATTGTAATAGTATTTCTAATGCTTTTTCTTTAAATGTAATATTCGAATTATGCAATACGTGTATTCGAATTCGAAAAATTCAAATTTAGATTGTAATAGTATTTCTAATGCTTTTTCTTTAAATATAATATTCGAATTATGCAATACGTGTATTCGAATTCGAAAAATTCGAATTTAGATTGTAATAGTATTTCTAATGCTTTTAAATGTAATATTCGAGTTATGCAATACGTGTATTCGAATTCGAAAAATTCGAATTTAGATTGTAATAGTATTTCTAATACTTTTTCTTTAAATGTAATATTCGAATTATGCAATATTCGAATTCGAAAAATTCGAATTTAGATTGTAATAGTATTTCTAATGCTTTTTCTTTAAATGTAATATTCTAATTATGCAATACGTGTATTCGAATTCGAAAAATTCGAATTTAGATTGTAATAGTATTTCTAATGCTTTTTCTTTAAATGTAATATTCGAATTATGCAATACGTGTATTCGAATTCGAAAAATTCGAATTTAGATTGTAATAGTATTTCTAATACTTTTTCTTTAAATGTAATATTTGAATTATGCAATATTCGAATTTGAAAAATTCGAATTTAGATTGTAATAGTATTTCTAATGCTTTTTCTTTAAATGTAATATTCGAATTATGCAATACGTGTATTCGAATTCGAAAAATTCAAATTTAGATTGTAATAGTATTTCTAATGCTTTTTCTTTAAATATAATATTCGAATTATGCAATACGTGTATTCGAATTCGAAAAATTCGAATTTAGATTGTAATAGTATTTCTAATGCTTTTAAATGTAATATTCGAGTTATGCAATACGTGTATTCGAATTCGAAAAATTCGAATTTAGATTGTAATAGTATTTCTAATACTTTTTCTTTAAATGTAATATTCGAATTATGCAATATTCGAATTCGAAAAATTCGAATTTAGATTGTAATAGTATTTCTAATGCTTTTTCTTTAAATGTAATATTCTAATTATGCAATACGTGTATTCGAATTCGAAAAATTCGAATTTAGATTGTAATAGTATTTCTAATGCTTTTTCTTTAAATATAATATTCGAATTATGCAATACGTGTATTCGAATTTGAAAAATTCGAATTTAGATTGTAATAGTATTTCTAATGCTTTTAAATGTAATATTCGAATTATGCAATATTCGAATTCGAAAAATTCGAATTTATAGTCGAATTCGAAAAATTCTAATTTATATTCGAATTCGAAAAATTCGAATTTCGAATGTAGACATTCGATATAATTATAAACATTCGAATTCGAAAGTGACATTCGAAAACTGTAAATAACATTCGATTTTCGAATTTTTAAGAATATTCGTTCTTATCGACATTCGAATTTAGAATTCGAATTTCGGTAATAACATTCGTTCTAGATTCGAAATTCGAAAATTTGCACATTCGCCCATCCCTACAGCACACTCACCAGTGTCTAAGCATGCTGCGAGTGTCCCTAACAACTCTAAACAATCCACAAAACGAAGTACAGCAGCACCGTATGTTAAACCAAAGTAATCTTCTTTTATTGCATTCAAATGCAAGGATATCAGCTAAAAACTGACAACAATGTTTCAGGTTTTACCCCTTAAGATGTTGTATACTGCATTACACACATGTTCAAATATAAATGCTCTCAATTCTCAAAATCAGGCTAACTCTGTTAACCTTTCACTCTTCTATTACTCATTGTTTTCTGCAAATATATTCCACCTAGTGAATAAAAACTTAATTCCCTGGGTTTGTGCAGTTCAAGAGCACACCCTTTTAACCCATCTCAACATAACTAAATCTTAACTGTGTACATATTTCAAAACTTATTGAAAATGGGACAAATCTATCTCTTTATTCATGCCTTTGGGGGCCACTGTATTTAAATAGAAAATCCAAAATGTTTCCTTTTTTTTAACTGGGTCTTCCTATCACCCCCACATCTGGAGCTATGAACTTCTTCTATTACTTGAAATTGAAGCTGTGACACATTATGCCCAGCCTTTGTAAAATTCCAGGCAAATGGTGCATCCACATTTTTTGCTCTAATATTTGCCCTATGTTCCACTATGCAATCTCGTACCCTTCGGGTCATTTCTACTATGTAGATTTGCGAACAGGGGCATTTAATAGGATATATTGCATAATCTGTATTACATGTGTTATATCCATTAATGGAAAGCTTCTTACCAGACCACGGATGAAAACATAGGAACCTTTTATCTTACTACTACAGTTAATACAGCCTAAACAAGGATAGCAACCTATCACCTAGATTATGAGTTTTGCGTTAGAGGCTGTGCAGTGCTAACGAGCAGTTTATGCTCACCGCTCACTTACAGGCAGCGCTGGAATTACGGGTTTTTACAACCCAGACAAGAAGTTAGCGTTGAGCAAAATTTTGCTCCTTACCGCATTCCAATACCAGCGCTACTTACGTTAGCGGTGAGCTGGTGTAACGTGCTCGTGCACGATTTTCCCATAGGAATCAACGGGGAGAGCCGACTGAAAAAAAGTCTAACACCTGCCAAAAATCTGCGTAAAACTCCTTAACGCAGCCCCATTGATTCCTATGGGGAAATACATTTTATGTCTACACCTGACACCCTAACATGAACCCCGAGTCTAAACACCCCTAATTTTACACTTATTAACCCCTAATTTGCCACCCCCAACATCACCGCAACCTACATTATATTATTAACCCCTAATATGCCGCTCCGGAAACCGCCGCCACCTACATTAAACTTATGAACCCCTAATCTGCTGCCCCCAACATATCCGACACCTACATTATATTTATTAACCCCTAATCTGCCATCCCCAATGTCGCAGCCACCTACCTACATTTATTAACCCCTAATGTGCTGCCCCAACGTCGCCGCCACTATAATAAACATTTTAACCCCTAAACCGCCGCATTCCCGCCTTGCAAACATTAGTTAAATATTATTAACCCCTAATCTGCCAGCCCTAACATCAACGCCACCTACCTACATTTATTAACCCCTAATCTGCCGCCCCCAAAGTCGCCGCCACTATATTAAAGCTGTTAACCCCTAAACCTAAGTCTAACCCTAAACCTAACACCCCTAACTTAAATATAATTAAAAGAAATCTAAATAAAATTACTATAATTAACTAAATTATTCCTATTTAAAACTAAATACTTACCTGTAAAATAAACCCTAAGCTAGCTACAATATAACTAATAGTTACATTGCAGCTAGGTTAGGGTTTATTTTTATTTTACAGGCAAGTTTGTATTTATTTTAACTAGGTACAATAGTTATTAAATAGTTATTAACTATTTAATAACCACCTAGCTAAAATAAATACAAAAGTACCTGTAAAATAAAACCTAACCTAAGTTACAATTACACCTAACACTACACTACAATTAAATAAATGACCTAAATTAAATACAATTAAATACAATTAAGTTAAATTATCTAAAGTACAAAAAAAACAAACACTAAATTATAGAAAATTATAAACAAATTACAAGATTTTTAAACTAATTACACCTGATCTAATCCCCCTAAAAAAATAAAAAGCGCCTACCCTACACTAAATTACAAATAGCCCTTAAAAGGGCCTTTTGTGGGGCATTGCCCCAAAGTAATCAGCTCTTTTACCTGTAAAAAGTACAAATCAACCACAACATTAAAACCCACCACCCACACAACCAACCCTACTCTAAAACCCACCCAATAACCCCTTAAAAAAACTAACACTAACCCCTTGAAGATCACCTTACCGGGAGAAGTCTTCATCCAACCGTGCCGAAGTCCTCAACAAAGCCGGGAGAAGTCTTCATCCAAGCCGAGCGAAGTGGACCTCCAGACGGGCAGAAGTCTTCATCCAGATGGCATCTTCTATCTTCATCCATCCGGCGCGGAGCGGGTCCATCTTCAAGACATCCGACGCGGAGCATCCTCTTCTGACGACGGCTAAGACTGAATGAAGGTTCTATCAGCCAATCGGAATTAAGGTAGAAAAAATCAGTCAATAGGATTGAACTTCAATCCTATTGGCTGATCCAATCAGCCAATAGATGGACCCGCTCCGCGCCAGATGGATTAAGATAGAAGATGCTGTCTGGATGAAGACTTCTGCCCTTCTGAAGGACCACTTCACCCGGCTTGGATGAAGACTTCTCCCGGCTTTGTTGAGGACTTTGGCCCGGTTGGATGAAGACGTCTCCCGGTAAGGTGATCTTCAAGGGGTTAGTGTTAGTTTTTTTTTAAGGGGGTATTGGGTGGGTTTTAGAGTAGGGTTGGTTGTGTGGGTGGTGGGGGGATTTGTACTTTTATTTTTAATGTTGGGGGGATTTGTACTTTTTTTTTTACAGGTAAAAGAGCCGATTACTTTGGGGCAATGTCCCGCAAAAGGCCCTTTTAAGGGCTATTTGTAATTTAGTGTAGGGTAGGGCTTTTTTTTATTTTGGGGGGGCTTTTTTATTTTGTTAGGGGGATTAGATTAGGTGTAATTAGTTTAAAAATCTTGTAATTTGTTTATTATTTTCTGCAATTTAGTGTTTGTTTATTTTTGTACTTTAGATAATTTAATTTAATTGTATTTAATTGTATTTAATTTAGGGAAATAATTTAATTGTAGTGTAGTGTTAGGTGTAATTGTAACTTAGGTTAGGTTTTATTTTACAAGTACTTTTGTATTTATTTTAATTAGGTAGTTAGCAAATAGTTAATAACTATGTAATAACTATTGTACCTAGTTAAAATAAATACAAACTTGCCTGTAAAATAAAAATAAACCCTAAGCTAGATACAATGTAACTATTAGTTATATTGTAGCTAGCTTTGGGTTTATTTTATAGGTAAGTATTTAGTTTTAAATAGGAATAATTTAGTTAATTATAGTAATTTTATTTAGATTTATTTTAATTATATTTAAGTTAGGGGGTGTTAGGGTTAGGGTTAGACTTAGGTTTAGGGGTTAATAACTTTAATATAGTGGCGGCGACATTGGGGGCGGCAGATTAGGGGTTAATAAATGTAGGTAGGTGGCGTCAATGTTAGGGACGGCAGATTAGGGGTTAATAATATTTAACTAATGTTTGCGATGCAGGAGTGCTGCGGTTTAGGGGTTAATATATTTAGTATAGTGGCGGCGATGTCCGGTTCAGCAGATTAGGGGTTAAACATTTTATTTTAGTGTTCGCGATGTGAGGGGGCCTCGGTTTAGGGGTTAATATGTAGTTTATGGGTGTTAGTGTACTTTTTAGCACTTTAGTTAAGAATTTTATGTTATGGCGTTGTAGTGTAAAACTCTTAACTACTGACTTTAAAATGCGGTACCAGTCTTGACAGGAGAGGGTCTACCACTCACTTTTGTCAGACTCGTAATGCCGGCGCTATGCAAGTCCCATTGAAAAAATAGGATACGCAATTTATGTAAGTGGATTTGCGGTATTTCCAAGTCTAGCCAAAAAAGTGAGCGGTGAGCCTGTACCTTCAAGACTCATTATACCCGAGGGTGTTAGAAAGCAGCATTAGGACTGGCCAACGCTGCTTTTTAAGCCTAGCGCACAACTCGTAATCTAGCCGTATATTTTTCTAAGTAATACGTGTACTGTTGTCTACTTTTTTGGGGCCAATGTCTGCTCTTATCAACGTATCTCTCAATGAACCTAGTTAAAATAAATACAAACTTGCCTGTAAAATAAAAATAAACCCTAAGCTAGATACAATGTAACTATTAGTTTTATATGCTACCATGGGTATATTTTGAAAAACCTGAATATAAGGATTGCATTGTCTAATGATATACCATTGTTTCCTAAAAATTCTTGCTATGCCATCCTTATCTAGTGTTCCTGCTGTACACTGAGAGCAGTTGCAAAGGATCTGGATGGGATTTCAGAAAATATCATACTGAATGACAACCTTTCCAGATCTGAAAGAAAAGCGCTAAAAATATGATTGAAACCCCAAACCTGATTATCAAACCAGCGGACAAGGGTGGGAATCTGGTCCTGATGGATGAGAGGCAATATGTCAATGAAACTAAACAGCAGTTGAATGATAAAACCCAATATGAAAACTGAGATATAATCCAATTAAAAAAAGCTCAATCAGAACTATATAGAATGCTTAATGATGCAAAGTCTGAAGGACTTATAACATTTAGTGAATTGAAATTTATGTTTATAGATTTTCTGGTTACTCCAGTTTTCTATACAATTCCCAAACATCCACCAGGACGCCCAATTGTCTCTGGAATATGGAGTCTTAGTGAAAAAAATAGGAAATTACGTAGATGAATTCCTCAGACCATTTTTGGTTAACCTGCTATGTGAAGGACACATTGAACCTTCTCCGTAAACTATATGGAATTGCCATTTCTTTTTTTTTTTTTTTTTTTTTTTTTTTTAAAAGGTTTATTAGTTTTATACATCAATTACAAATCTGAACAATCAATCTTTCCAGATTTAACAAAATCATAATAAAACATTTTCATACTCTATACTTTCTGTTTCAAATAATATATAATGCAGTATATATTTATCCAATCTTAGTCTCAGACAGAAAAAATTAAATCGTATAGGGAGGATACCTGTCCGTAAAACATAACGATCATAAAGCTATAGAAAGGTATTCCTTTTTCCCCTTTCTATTATCA
This sequence comes from Bombina bombina, assembly GCF_027579735.1. Classification (NCBI taxonomy): domain Eukaryota; kingdom Metazoa; phylum Chordata; class Amphibia; order Anura; family Bombinatoridae; genus Bombina; species Bombina bombina. Next base: position 1,127,351,446 of record NC_069499.1, on the reverse strand, counting down.
TAAAGAAAGAAAACAAAAGGAAAAACTAACAAACCTCTTTCCTTTTCCCTTTTCACCCACAGAAACAACACAAAGAATCATTCTATCTATATTGGTGCCTTTCCCCCCTGGATTCTATGTAAAAGATATTCAGTTTAAAGTTGTAACATCTTAAATCACATAAAATAAAAAAAAAAAAAAAAAAGAAAAAAGAAAAGAAAGTTTCTCTCTCTACACTCCTCCCCCTCCCCCTGTATTCTAAGCCTGGTCGGGGTCTTCAAAAAGCCATTCCCCTCTCAATCTACAGTTTTCCATATAGATTGTATTTTTGAAGTTTCCGACTATTTTCTTTTGTTCTTCAATCTCCCTAGTTTTAATCCAATTCTCCCATTTGCTAAAGAAGTGTGTTATGTTAGTATCAATGTGGTATAGAGTGTCTTGTAGTTCTATAAGAAATTGGTGATGAATAATTTCCCCAAAATTCCCCAAAGAGGGTGGTTTAACCTGTTTCCAACCTTTTAATATAAGATTTCTAGCTAGCAAAATTATCATCGTTATGAATTTCCGATTTTGTAGCTGTTCTTTTTTATAGTGGAAAAAAAAAATCTGTTCTGGTTGTAAGAGTATTTGAGTATGATAGACCTTGCTCAACCAGAAATTTATCTTTCCCCAAAAACCTTGTATCTTGGGGCAGAGCCAGAAGCTATGGATTAGGTTTGTCTTTGATTGTCTGCATTTAGTACAGAACGTTCCTTCCCCTATGCCGCCCCATTTAGCAATCTTCTCAGGTGTGATATATACCATCCACATTAATTTTACATGCTGTTCACGCATAGGGATAGCTAATGATGCTTCCTCCACTCTCTCCACACTTTTTAATATTAATTGCGTAGTTAGATTCGGAAAGTACATTTCCCTCCATTTTGCAGTTGCGCTTTCAATATGTTGTTTATAGTTTATATTGTTTATTAGATTATATAACGGAGATATTGAATATTTACCACTTTTAATCAGATTAATTACCGGAACTAATGGTGCAAGATCCCAATTATTCCCTTGTATTTGAATTAATTTAAGGCAGTAATGCCTAATTTGTAAGAATGAGAAAAAATGTTTCTCAGAAAGAGAGTATTTATTTTTAATTGTTTCAAAATCTTCGACTTGAATTACACCCTGGTTGTTTTTTGTTAATTGAATAATATTGGATAATCCCTTTTCTTGCCAGACTGTAAATATTTTAGATGAGAGACCCTGTTTAAATTCTAAATTTCCTTTAATAGATAAATACCGTGTTGCGTAGGGATGTATACCTAAATACTTACATGTTCTATGCCAAGCTACAACTGTATCCCTGAGCAAATCTATTTTTTTGACATATGGTGGGAGGTTCTTAACCTCGAGATGGAGGATATTTTTTAAATAGAAAGGTTTTGTCAATCCACTTTCTGTCTCTGGCAAAGTGAAATGGTTACTCTCTAGGAGCCAATCAAGAGCAATCTTTGTCACTGCCACCAGGTTATATATTATTAAGTTAGGGAGGCCTAGGCCCAGGTATTCTTTTTTAAGTATTAATTTTTGATAGCTGAGTCTAGGCCTATTATTCACCCATAAATATTCCTTAATTGCTTGATTAGATGTCTTAATCTCCTGTTTCTTGATTAAGAAAGGAATATTCTGAAAAAGATACAGTAGCCTTGGGAGTGCGATCATCTTAAGTAAATTCACTTTACCAGAGAGAGAAAGTGGAAGAGAGGTCCACCTTTTGAGGGTTTCACAGAATTGTCTAATGCCATTACCAATATTCAAAGGGTACCATTCTGAGGGATCTTTAGATATTTTAACCCCCAAGTAAGTCATATATTTAGTTACTTCTTTGAATATTTTGGTTTCTGATTCTTGATTTTTTTGAAGCCATAGTACTTCAGATTTAGACTGGTTGATATGATACCCTGAAAAAGAGCCATAGTTTTTTATAATCTGGCACATTTTATTAAAGTTTTTCTTTGAATTTCTAGAAAATATCAATAGATCGTCTGCATAGACCGCTAATTGTATTCTCTTGCCACCTAACTCAATCCCCTGTATATTATTTCTCAAAGCAATCAATAAAGGTTCCAATGCAATATTAAAAATTAAGGGCGACAGAGGGCATCCCTGTCTTGTCCCTCTTAAGAGGGGGAAGTAGGGTGTTTTGTTGCCGTTGATAATTATCGCTGCCCTAGACTCAGTGTAAAGTTTCTTAATTAAATTAAGACTATTGCCTGTATAACCGAATTTTATAAGAGAAGTAACAAGGTGATCCCATGTAACGGAGTCAAAAGCTTTACTAGCATCGAGTGATACTATTGAACTGTCTTCTATATTAGGTTTTTTATTATATTTGTCGTTATACCACTGGTCTGAAATTGTTAAAAATACTTTCCTTAAGTTGACATTTGAAGACCTTCCTTTCATAAAGCCTGTTTGATCCGAGTGTATTATTGTATCTAGTGAAGCCTGAATCCTTTTAGCTAAAATGCTGGTCAATATTTTATAATCAATGTTGAGTAGTGAGATGGGCCTGTAAGAATCAATTAATTGTGGATCTTTTCCCGGTTTAGGTATGACTATTATTATGGATTCGTTAAAATCAGCTGATGGTTCCAACTGTCCATTCCAGAGCCCATTCAGCAGAGCATTTAATGTAGGGGTTATTTCCTCTATAAGAATCTTATAGAATTCGGATGGAAGACCGTCCGGCCCTGCCGCTTTGTTATTTGCCATCGTTTTGATTATTTGTCTTATTTCATTTTCTGTAATGGGTTCGTTAATTTTTGTTAGACAATTATCTTCTAGTTTTGGGACTGTCAAGGACTCCCAAAATGACTCCTTGGTAGTACAATTAATATGCTGTGCTGAATAGAGCTCCGTGAAATAATCAAGGAAGGCCTTCTGTATGTCCTCTGTTTGGGTCCAAGTATAATCTTTATTTTTATTTTTTTTTATAAAGCTTTTAGTTTTATGATTTTTGTCAATTCTTGCTAAGAAGCTACCCACCTTGTTGCCGTACCTATAAAACTGTGCGCAGGATTTTGTATTTTCTCTAATTTCATTTTGCATGAGGTAGGTGTCTCTATTTTTTTTAGCCTGAATATATTGTTGCCAGTTATCTGCGGTTTTTGTCTGGATATATCTGGTGTATTTATTAATCACACAGTTGGTTATCTGTTTCTTGTATGCGTGTGTTTTTTTATTTTGTTTTATTTGGTATGCCAAAATTTCGCCTCTTAGTACGGCTTTTGCAGCGTTCCAGTATATATGAGTTTTGTCAAAAGAACTATTATTAAACTGTTTATATTCAGCCCATTTAGATTTTAAGAAATTTATAAACTTACTATTTTTTGCTAGATATTTTGGGAAGAAAAACTGATTGGATTTCCGAGTCTTTTCTTTGGGGTCTAGTGCAATTGAGATAGGGGCGTGGTCTGATATAGTTATTATATCAATAAGTGTCTCCTGGATACAATCTATTAGCTTTTCTGAAATAAGAAAGTAATCTATTCTAGATAAAGTTTTTTTTGATTTCGAGAGGCATGTATATTCTCTTTCATCAGGATGTCTAGTTCTGTATATATCAATTAGTTTTAGATCTTGCTGAAACCTCTTTATAAGAAGAGATTCTCTTTTTCTTCTCGCTATTGTAGATTTATCTAGTGTTTTTTGCCTTATTGCTTGCTCACCGTTATCTCTACTTCTGTCTACTGTGGTATTGGGAGCAATATTAAAATCACCACCAATAATTATAGTATTTGTGGAGTATCTTAGCAGCTTATCTCGCAAGCTTTGCCAAAAATCAATATCCTCCTCATTTGGGCCGTATACATTGCAAATAACAATCTTCCTATGCGCAATTTCAGCTTCTAATATGATATATCTTCCTTCCACGTCTCTCACTAATTTATCAATTTTGTATTCTATTGTTTTACTAAACAAAATAGCCACTCCTTTTTTCCTTTGGTGCCCTGTAGTGTATATAATCTCTTTGACCCATCCCCCTTTTAGTTTAATAGCCTCTTCCCCTTTTAGGTGTGTTTCCTGCAAGAGCAATATCTGAGCACCCAATTTTTTTGCGTATCTCAAAATAGCTTTGCGTTTCATGGGTGATGTTATTCCCCCTATGTTCCACGAGACAATTTTAAGGCTCATTTTCACTAATCTATGAGATTAACTATTACTAATAAGTCGTTTGTGTCTATAAAGTATTTACAGGATAACCAGCCATAACAACGCACAGGAGAGAGTTGAAGAAAAAAAAAGGAGGGAGGAGGAAGAGAGAGAGAGAGAAAGAAAAAAAAAAAAAAAAAAAAAAAAAAAAAAAGTAAAATAACATTATGAGTTACCAAGACTTTATTAATTCCCTTTATTTCACTGGAGGTCTTCCTCTTTCCTTCCAGATTCCCCTTGGAGGGGGGTTTTCCCCCATAACTAAATTTTATTCTATACATTTTTCTAAAATCAAAGTTAATGTACATTATATTCCTTTATGTATTAACCTTAAACAATAAAACCAGTGCCGAAAGATTTGATGAGAACAGGGGCATTGTTCATGTTACAGGGTCTTGTTGTCTTTCTAAGCTATCTTTATGCTCTTTAAGAAACTCGTTTACTTCCTCTACATCTGTAAATATCCTGTTCCCTGTATTAGTGCTAATGCTAAGTCTAGCTGGATATAGAAGTCTGACTCTCCATCCTTCTTGTATTAATTTGGTACATATTGGCGCAAGAGATCGCCGTTTATTAGATGTCTCGTAAGAGAAGTCATTAAATAACATGAGTTTTCTACCCCTAAAGTTGATTTCACCATTTGCTTTCCTATAAGCATTCATCATTTTGATTTTTTCCTGAAAATTCAACAATTTCATGATAACTGGTCTGCCTGTTTTATTTCTTCCCTCCTCTTGTCTCTCTGAGCCTATTCTATGTATTCTCTCAATTGTTATATTTTGAGTTTCTGCTCCCATATTTAATAGACCCATTAATTCTACCTCGACAAATCTCTTAAGATCTTTCTCCTGTATATCCTCTGTCAGGCCAATAAGACGTAAATTATTTCTTCTAGCCCTATTTTCCAGGTCCTCAAGTTTATTTTTCATATTTTCAATCTGGGTGGACATAGTGCGTAGTGTCTGTTCCCTCTGTAGGGCCCCATCCTCAATATCAGATATTCTCTGTTCTGCATATGTGAGTCTGGTTGCAAATTGTTTTACTTCAAGTGTTAGTGAGGTGATATTATTTTGAATTAAGTCAAACTTGGGTGTAAATAGTGCGTCCAGCTGCTTAATTAATTCTTCATTGTTAGAACTTTGTGAAAGGTTTATTTCCCCTATTCCCCCCTGTGCTTCTTGTGAATTTCTATTCCCTTTTCTTTCTTGATTTTTACTTCGGGAAGACATGGCTGGTGAAGTGATTTTGCTTTTGTTTAAATATTTTTCCATATGTACGTATGGACTCCTCCTTTACCCCTAACTAAGGTAATATCCTCTTGTGTTTAAAAAGTGAGATTATATGTTAATAAGTGATACCAGACTATGTAGTTGATAATGAGGAATTTTTTGCCCACCACTGTTAATTAGAGGGTGAAGAATGTTTTTCCAGGTTAAATTAGGTTGTAGGCTACCCGTTTAGTGCTAGATTAATTTTGTCAGATTAATGCTTGTAGGTAGGGTTTTCCTATCATTGCAGACTGTTTAAAGCTTGTAAAGTTTTTAGTAGCCCTGCTTTGGTTCACCTCTTCTACTAGGCCTTTATATTATCTAAATATGAGACATAAGGCTAGCGCTGTTGTCACTTATCGTCTTTACCTTAAACCTTCTATTATTTTGTAAGATACAGCCTACCAACGTATCCTAGATGTTTAAATATAAAACATGTGGTAACTCTTAGCATTGCAAACATATACATTTCTTATCATGATTTTTAAACCTATACCAATCTTATCAGTCAGAGAGAAAGAGCAATGAAGAACATAAATGATACAACTCTTTTAAACCTGGGTTATCCCCTACTCATGTTCAATAAAAGTTTCTGTAGTCAATGTCCTTATGCAAGAAGGTTAATTGCTCCACTACTGCTGTTATTGTGGCAAATGTTGCTTGAAAGTGCTTATAATTCCCACATCTTTATGTAGAAAATAAAAAAAAAAAAAATGGGAAGAGAAGAAAAACAGCTAATCTGCGTTTTTTTTTTCCCTTTTTTTCTTCTCCTTTTTCTCCCTTCTCTTCTCCTCTTCCTTCCTTCTGCTTAAAAAAGTCTCCTTTTCTTTTTCCTCACTCTTTCCCCCTTTAAACCAATAGCTTGCTTTGCTTTCCTTTATGAATGCTCTCTTTACCCAATTTTCTTCTTATAGGGGAGATATTAAATGTTCATAATCTGGAACACTTCCTTCAGGACATTTTGTTCTTCTGGGGGTTATACTGTACTGGGAAGGTTGAGGGGGGGATGAGTAGCTTGTGTCAGGTCCTACTCTCGCAGGAGCTCTAATATATTCACAGTCTGGCTTTACACCTGACACCCCTCCCCCCTCTACCAACTGTGTGCAGTCACTATTTCAGTAAAGATGTTAAGGAAAAAAAGCACAAATCCAAACTTATCTGATACTGTGTAGATGTTTCTGGTAACTGTGGTTCCGCCGGACTGCAGGACTTTCTCTCCTGCTACTCTTCCAAGTATGCAGACTTACTGGCAGGTCGAGGTGATGTTGTGCTCAGGACCCCTTTAACCTTTGTCCTGAGCTGGTCAACAAGGATCGCTTGTCTCCTTTCCTCCTGGGGCAAGAAGTTGCTGTTTGAGACCCCTATCCCACTGCTGTATCCGCTCACCAACTGCTCTTTGGGTCCTGGCGGGCAGCGTGTATCACTGGAGGCTCTTTAGGCAGCCGCTGTGAATGGGCCTGGTGGTCCGGTGTCAACCAATTCTGCAGGGCTGTCGGCCTCCTTAACGGCAGCTACGGGTCCTGGGCTGGGTAATTTCGGCCCGCCTATAGGCACTCGATGCCGCGGCTTCTTTCTTAGGCCTCTGGAAGTAGGCAGCGTACTCCTCACGCGTCTACTTGCTTAGCCCCTCCTACCGGAAGTCCCGAATGTGTTGGAATTGCCATTTCTGATAATACCATACTAGTTTCTATGGATGTAGAAATCTTGTATGCATACATCCCGCTTGATGTGGGTTTAAGAGCAGCAAGTCATTTTTTTGAAACACATGGTACAGAATATGACAAACACACTAAATTTGTAATCAACCTACTAAGATTTGTCCTGAAAAATAATGTCTTCATGTTTGTCAAACAACTATATTATCAATTAAAAAGGACGGCAATGGGTGCAGTTTGTGCACCCACATACACATGTCTCCATCTTGGAGCATGGGAGATGGAAGAAGTCTTTGACAAACATGGAGACATTGTGGAGCAATATGTAGATCTCTGGATAAGATACAAGGATGATATCCTCGTATTCCTCGTAGAAATTTTGAAACAGACATTCAATTGTCTTTTTTTCTGCAGTTTTTCTCCAGGTAGGGAATAAAATTCAGAGTGGAGCAGATGCCCCCTCTCCCCCCCAACTTGTGAATGTCCATGACTGGGACCAATAAGCAGCCTAATGGTAAACTAGCGAATTGTAGAAAATCCACTGCAGCAATTCTTGATTGGTCAGTAACTCGACTCTTGATTGGCTAAAACAGAACCAATCAAATTAATGTGTTTCAGTCAATCAGAGGAATTCCTACTTTCTATAGAGTTTAACATTGTGTGTGCGTGGGCTATGGATTATTGGTATTCCTACCCTCTCTCAATACATAAAACAGGTTGGGAGCTTGCTGGACTTTTTGTTTTATTAATGTTGCAGCTCCTACCTAACCTAGTAACATTATAGAACACACATTTTAAAATTCACTTTCCATTATAGTGAAAAGTTTTAATTCATTAAAAGTTCAGGGTTGGGCAGATACTTAGAGTAGATATTAGCTTCTTTCTCTTGAGGTATTTTGTGTTATTTTAGGTCAGGATTATTAAGATCCCATAAAATATAAATGAGTTGTACACAAGACACTCGATTAAGACTCTTCGTATGCAAATTAATATGACCCTGCTGAGGTCTCCCCTTAAGGGTGATGGGGGAAACCAGACATGAACTCCTTGCCCAGTGTGCTTAGAGGAATGTGGCTGCACCTCACTGACGAAGCCCATAGGAGGCCGAAACGATCATCTGGGGTTGTCATGTTCCGTGTTCAGAGGAGGATTGCCTGGTATTTCGGGGCTGGACTGACCTTACTTGGTGAGATCAGACTGATATACTTCAGGAAAGTTTACCTCTGTGAAAAGCACAATGGTCTAAACGAGGCTGCTCCTGGGTGGTAAATTGCCATAGAACTAGCTGATGAGCTGTTGTTCGTTCCTGGTAGAGTGCATCTCTCTTCATATGCAAACTAATTTAAGACACCCTATATAAGAATGCAATCACCCAACACAATCAGTAGCCCACAATGCCCAAAATACAATTCCATCTTACACACACACCTTGAGAGACTACTGGCCTGTTGGAGTTTTCTGAGACCCACCCTCTACACCAGGGATAGGCACAGACAAAGGCTGTGGTGGACATTTTCCAAAGTATAGACCTTAGTGAAGGACACCAAGGTACATTTGTAATTAAAAACATTATTTTATAGTGCTTGGTGTTATTATACTGATGCAGATATCACTGATCCTATAACCAGCCCTCCTCTGGTTATACCCATGAGCCAGTGTCACTACCAGTGGAGGCTCCTCCATTTGAGCACACTCGCACGTGCCCCCTCAGCAGCCCAGAAGAAAGAAAAAAAGAACAGAAAAAAAATATAATTTTTATTGAAAAAAAATATTTTTTTTTTTGACCCCCAGAAAACAAAACACAACAAACATTTTTTTCAATAATGTTCAAAATACATTTTTATTATTTATGCCTGTACATACTGTCTGTGTACTGTGTATTACTAAAAGTACTACTCTGTAATAATCCCTAACCGCACGTGCAATAGCTAATCTATGGCACTGTGTCTGTGCGCATGCTAAATTTGGCTGCTGCGCAGCTCCCAGCCTCCTCATCCCCATAGTTGGCTGATCGCACACTTCAGCCTGTGCGAGGGGTGGGAGGTGTTAAGAGCGAGCCCAGGCAGCAGCCAGTGACACAGGAGAAGAGCCGAGAGCGTCATCACTCACAGTCACGTGATGACGCTGGAGAGGAGACTACAAGTGCCCTGATCAGAATGCCTAGGGTAAGTGACTAGTATTGCACAGCATTGTTGTCTTTATTGATGACTGTGTATTTGTCCTGGTTTCTGTAGCCGATGTGCTTTTGTGATGTAGTTGTTTTCCCATGTGCTGAATTCTGCTTATCAACATGACAAGCATTATTCAGCATTTAGACAGCAACTAAATCACAGCAAGCACCGGAGCTTCTCTTCTCCTTTACTACATTCCAGGAATACCGTTCAGTGGTTAGTGGTGTAGAGGCGACTTAGGAAAGTAAGCTGCTGATAAGAACTATAACACTACTGAATGGTATTCCTGGAATGCAGTAAAAGAGAAGAGAAGCTCCGGTGCTTGCTGTGAGTAAGCTGCTGTCTAAATGCTGAACAATGCTTGTCATGTTGATAAGCAGAATCGTCTGAAATCTGCACTCCCAAACAGAAATATTTAGCAGTCAGGGGCCACCACAGATCTGGGCTATAGTGAGGCCTTCTCTGGAAAAGGTAACATTTACAATTAAGGTGCAAAACACAATTACATGCAGTGGTATGCAGATGTAATGTATTAAACACACAAAAAAAAAAATCTTCAAAGGGCTGTAAAAGCAAAGTGTAAGAATTTAATAAATCACAATGCCAGAACCATGCTTCTAGGTGGGGGTTATTACTTCTATTTCTCTTAAAGTAATTTAATAACTTCTCACCAATGAGTGCTGCTTCTGTGACACTCTTTTTAATCACACAACTGGGGAAAGCAGAATAAGTACTGTATTGGCTTCTCAGAATGTTTTCAAGACCCCTATAGATTGTTTCCCTCTCATTTTTTCTCCTTTGCCAGTTCTCTTTCTCCTTACTTTCTCTGCATGTCTATCAAGCTCTATGATGGGTGGGGGGCTAATTATGTATAGGTATATATGTCTGTTTGCTTGTATATTAATGTATTATTGTGTGTATATCCCTGGCTGTGTATTTAACACCTTCACTGCACTAAGTTTGTATGTGTGTGTGTGTATATATATATATATATATATATATATATATATATATATATATATATATATATATATATATATATATACTGTATATATATATATATATATATATATATATATATATATATATATATATATATATATATATATATATATATATATATAATATGTGTGTGTGTTTTCCAGGAAGAGACTGCACTCACTGGGCTTGTATAAAAAATAACTTTTATTTGACAAAAGCTTAAATTAGGGAATAGAGCATAATCTATTCCCTATTTTAAGCTTTGGTCTAGTAAGTTACTTTTTACAAGCCCAGTGAGTACAGTCTCTTCCTGGAAAACTGCATTATGTTTGACTTTGCACCCTGGCTGATGCATGATTGAGTTGAATACTGGGAGTGCAAAATTATCCTGGAAATTATATATATATATATATATATATATATATATATATATATATATATATATATATATATATATATATATATATATATATATATATATGAGATATATAAACTACTGTGGTGGCCCCTGACTGCTAAATCATTCTGTTTGGGATTGCAGACAAAGATGAGGATGCTAACCAGTTGGAGCAGGTTAGGGCAGCATAGGGAGGCAATGTGCCTTTTCCTGCAGGGCCTTGCCCCTCACTGAAGCAGAGCAGCTGACTTTATGGTTAGACAAGGTTCTAATTGAGCCTGCATCTGTGTTCCCAGAGCTTATCCTCCCTCATAAACCTGCAGGAGAAATTAAACTTGCATAGTTCTGGTTCACTTTCCTGGTAATCTTAAATGTAAATTTTCACAATTTATGTATTGTGAACCCCCACTTGAATAACCCACTAGCCGCCACTGGTCACTACTGTGTCATTATATAGTGCTGGGTGTTATCATACTGATGCAAATACCACTGATCCTATAACCAGGCCTCCTCTGGCTATACCCATGTGCCAGTGTCACTACTGTGTCATTATATAGTGCTGGGTGTTATTATACTGATGCAGATACTACTGACCCTATAACCAGCCCTCCTCTGGCTATACCCATGTGCCAGTGTCACTACTGTGTCATTATATAGTGCTGGGTGTTATTATACTGATGCAGATACCACTGATCCTATAACCAGCCCTCCTCTGGCTATACCAATGTGCCACTGTCACTACTGTGTCTTTGTATAGTGCTGGGTGTTATCATACTGATGCAAATACCACTGACCCTATAACCAGCCCTTGTCTGGCTATACGCATGAGCCAGTGTCACTACTGTGTCTTTATATAGAGCTGGGTGTTAATATACAGATGCAGATACACATTCAGTATTTCACTCAGGCTTTATTCCATAACTTATCACCCAATATTGCTAGCAGTCTCTTGACAAGCCAGGAACTTTATTCACGCTACATATAGTTTTGTATTCCTATTATTTAATCAGAAAGAAAATACATACTAAGGTTGTGGCGGACACTGCAAGGGCTAGTCACTGACACCTTGCCTATCCCTGCTCTACACCTCTAGGGAGTAACACTTTTCTAGCTACACTCATATGATGTCGTTTCCCTATATTTCTCTGTCATTATATCAGGATAGGGAGGGATAAGGTAACTTTATGGGATTTTGAATTCTTAGAAAACTTACAGAGACCTGATGCTCGGTGATAATGAGACTCACTGTATCATGATATGTGTAGATTCAGAAGCATCATTTCTGCCATGCTTAAACTCTTGTAAGCAAATCAGGAAGTGAAAACACAGTGTTTTGCATAGTACATGGGAACACTTTTGTGTGAGATTTAATTTGTTTCATTGTTTTCTGTCTCTATGATTTAGGTGTTAAAGGGACATGAAACCCTTTTTTGTGTGATTCAAAGAAATCATACAATTTTAAATAACTTTCCAATTTATTTCTATCCTCTAATTTGTTTTGTTCTCTTGGTATCGTTTGTTGAAAATCATATCTAGATAGGCTCAGGAGCTGCTGATTGGTGGCTGCACATGTATGCTTCATGTTAGTGGCTCACCCATGTGCATTACTGATTCTTCAACAAAACATACTAAGGGGTCTATTTATGCAGGTGCGGACAGACATGATCCGCTATAGCGAATCATGTCCGCCGTACATCAATAAATGCTGACAGCATATGCTGTCGGCATTTATCATTGCACCAGCAGTTCTGGTGAACTGCTGGTGCAATACCGCCCCCTGCAGATTCGCCGCTAGCAGGGGGTGTCAACGCGATCGTATCCAATCGGGCTGATTGCCGTCCGCCACCTCAGAGGTCTTAGGACCGCTGCTTCTTAACTTCCGCTTCAGTCGGAACTGAAGCAGAGAGGGTCGGAAGCAGCATCCGCTGCTTTATAAATAGACCCCCAAGAGAAGGAAGCAAAATAGATAATAAAAGTAAATTGGAAAGTTGTTTAAAATCACATTCTCTATCTAAACCATGAAAGAAAAAAATTGGTTTGATGTCCCTGAAGTTACAGCTTTGGCTTGTCAGACATTTTGATACAGGGCTGTTAAAGGGATATGAAATAAAAAAATAAATCATGATTCAGATAGTGCATGCGATTTTTAAACAACTTTCTAATTTACTTCTATTATTAATTTGTCTTTGTTCTTTTGTTATCTTTGGTTGAAAAACAGGGACATAAGCTTAGGAGCCTGCCCATTTCTGGAGCACTATATGGCAGCAGCTTTGCAAGAATCTTATCGATTTGCAAGATCACTAGATTACAGCACTATTTCCTGCCATGTAGTGCTCTAGACACCTACCTAGGTCTCTCTTCAACAAAGAATATCATGGGAACTAAACACAATTGATAATAGTAATTGGAAACTTTTTAAAATGTTATGCCCTGTCTGAATCACAAAATACATTTTTTAGTTTTATATCCCTTTAAGGGCGCTTATTCCGACTAGAACCAAGGTCCTTATCCAGAGTGTAGAGTTTGTCTTATAATTTCAAGAACTCAGCCCCTGAGTCCTAACCTGGACTGGTGATTAATTCTAGCCTGAATGTGACCGGAATGATTTTGTACTTCAAGTTTTTAACAGTCACAGGAGTATTTGTTAGGACAATCTTGAAGTGGCGATTCTTCCCTGGTTTAGTCACCAAAAATGTCTAAATCTAATCTAATACAATTAAAGTGAAGGTAAAGTTTGAGATTATGCAAGACAACCTAGCATTTCTCCATATGAACCTAATCTAGTCGCTAAGTTTTGTTTCAGATTACTTCAATATTTCTAAAAAAAATGATATTTAAAAATCTCTACCGCTTAGCTCACAACTCCTCCCATGCCCTACTTCCGTCTTCAGCACTCCCACCCGCTCTCTGTGTCTTTCAAATGCGCATTCTTGCTGCAGTCTCTAAATGCACATGCACTAATCGGCGATGCTGCAAACCACTGAGCATGCGGCTAATTTGCGATCATTATTTCCAAATGCGCACGGGAGCGCGCGTGGTTTCCCATCTTCTGAAAATTTTAATAGCGCATGCACTTACGAATAAAAAGGCGGATGACGTGAAGTGATGGCCGCCTAACGGCTGACATTTCAGTTGGATAAGTCAAAAACGTGACCCACCAATAACCCCCCCAAAAAACGGGTTGAATTTGAGGACATTCGGGAATGGATTTTTAAAGGTGACAACTTGATGATTTAAACTTATGTTTATTTGATACACTTAATGCTATACCGTATAGTCAATACGGTAACATAACCATCACTTTAAGTTAAATTCTAGGCAGATATATGTGATTCCCTACAAGGCTGTAAATTGTCAGTTTCACTTAGTTACTGATGATTTCTCACTTTCATTCAAAAACAAATTCACAACGTACTACTGGGTTTTGCCACATGAAGGATATATTCTGTTTTGTTTTTTATACCTTAGTTATAATACACTGCAATGCATAAGCCTTCAGTTTTAGCTATCACATTCTATGGTCATATCATTGTTACATCATGTTCACTGGGTGAATAATTTGCATCTTGTTCTGGAGCTTTTCAGTATCAAAACTGTAAATAGACTGAAGACAATGATAGTGGAGGGCCCTCTAGTGGGCCTGTAACAACATTAAGAGACAACTAACTTGAAGTCTGGAGTGCTCTAATGTTGTGTTTGCTACATTGTTGCAAGTGGGGAGGCGGGTGTTTGTGCTTACCTTTATAGGTCCCTGCAGCAGTGATCCTGGCCTCTTCCTGTTCCAGACTTCAAGGAGAAATATTCACTGTTGAGATGCAGGATTTGTCCGGTGTCGGTGATGGATAGAGCCAGAAGAAAGTCGGTGCCCCCGAAGCGTTATAGAGAAGACGTGGAGTTGGCATTGAAGAAAAGAGGGCCTGCAAGAGAGAGGAGGGAGTCAAGCGATGAGAATGTGGTACCCCCCTCCCCTCAAGCCCACCCCCCAGCTAGAGCTTTGGGAAGAGCCAGGAAACCAGTTAGGAGGCCCTTGGTAGTGGTTAGTGGGGGACCGGGACAAGACCCAAGGCTAAGGCAGGAGAGTTCCCCAAGGTAGTGATCTGGGTGCTGGAGCAGACCCAAATGGAGTGTTGCAGGTAGCAGGGGCCCAGGCAGTAAGCACTAGGCCCTCAGTGGTACCTTATGGGGCAGTAGTTACGGCACCTGGTGGGGGGCAACAGGCAGCTGAGTTGGAGGCAGGCATCAGTCATGTGGGGCCTGGTGGGGGGGCCACATGGCAACCACTGACCGTTTTGCCACCGGCGGTGATGGCTGCTGTCCTCGCCTTGTCCAGTCACTGGCTGAAGTGATACGCCCAGAGGGGACTGGGGGGGAGGTGGATGGTGCCATGCCGCTGGGGAGGCCATGTGGTCCATTGCGGCCTTCTTCTCCGGGTCCGGAAATTACATCACCGGGACCTGCCCACCGACACGACATGTCACTCGTTGCGTCACCGTCATTGTTTTCAGACGGTGAGGAGTGCGGTCGCAAGTTGGAGGACTGGAGGCCCAGGGCACAGTCCTGGAGCACCCCTAGTAAGTGGGGGAGTCTCCGTGCGGGGGAACGGCCTTCAGGGGGTGGGGGGAGCTCCGCTAAGGGGCGCATGGGTCCGGGTATGGCTGCAAGTGAGCAAAGCCTGTACAGGGCGGAGGCCTCAGAAGTGAATGATCAGTTTGGGATGTCACTGCAATGGGGGGAATGAGGCGGTAGTACGCCGGGCTGAAGTGGAGACTGCAGGGATGAGCGGCTATGGTGATAATAGGGCAGATGGTGATATGTGTTTGAGGCGAACAGGGATCAGGGAAGATCCGCTGTGTCCAGGAGTGTGGGCCCAAGGAGGGGGCAGGATATGGCTCCGGTCAGGTGCCTATGGGCGTGCACAGCCGCAGGGAGCAAAAGGCTGGCATGGGGGGCATATCTCCTGACATGAGGGGGCATAGCAGCAGGAATGCCAGTGTGAATGAGGAGGTCATCAGGAGGGCTGTGTCAGCAGCACTGGGTCTGTGTACGACTGGGGGACAGGGGGCAGCGCAGGTTGAGGGCCCTCTGGGGGTTATTCCTTTGCCCAGAGTACTCCCCACAATGTTTTGTGTCCTCAGGTCAGCACCGTGGGACCATCTGCAATGGACTCCAGATCTTCTGGCACTTTAATGTTGGCTGGGAGACGGGCGGAGAGGTGGCAGAGGCCACACAAGCATCTTCAGGAGGAGTCGCGGGGCAGGCAGCCCCTGGCAGTGAGTGCACCCATGCAAACATACACACTCAGACACTGGTTCATCTTCTAGCAACTCTGGGTCTGTAAGTGGTGAGGAGTAGGTAAGGGCCAGAAGAGGATGTTTAAGTGGATAAAAAAGATGGTGGCAGTGCAATCCAAGGCTAAGGAGGCTAGGAAGGAGCCACTGGGTGGGGCGCTAGGGCCACAAGTTCAGGGGTTCCCAGTCCTGGGGCAGGGGCAGGTGGTTGCTAGGAAGGTGGCGGCTCAGGGTGATACCTACCTGTGCCTGGTGCATTCTATCTATGGCCACCTCAAGTCTAAGATGGTCAAAAAGATCCAAGAGGGCCTTTACATTAATGTATTTGAGCTGTCTCTGGACTTCTTTAGAGATAAGGAAAGGGCGGCAGGGGGCACTGAACCTAAGAAGGTCCAGAGGCCGGAGACGAATGAGGAATGGCAGAAATGCTTTAGAGTGTTGGCATCCTGCTACATGGACAAATGGCCCCTGCAGGGGCACAATTTGTTTAAGTGTCAGGATACGATAGAGGACATTCACACCAAATTTAAGGAAGGGGCATGGCATGAGTATGACATGGCCTTCCATAGGAAGATGGTGAGGAACCCATTGCTGCACTTTGGCATGCAAGATATGCATTTGTGGTCAAAGTTGGGGTTGGACGGCGCGGCGTCGACGAGGCCTAAGAAGCACGGTAGAAAATGCTGGAAATACCAGGATAAGCAGTGCGATAGAGGCACTGCTTGTTCCTTTCGACACATCTGCAAATTATGTAGTGGGCCGCACCCAGGGTGCAAATGCAGCAAGAGACGGGAGCAGGGAATGGAAAATCCTGCCTCCAGGGGGTCCACTGGGGGGCAAAGGCACAAACGCCACTTAAGTTGGAGGCATTGGCGCCTTGGCTGGTGCATTACCCTGACCGGGAAGCAGCGGTGTTGCTGAGGTTGGGTTGCTTGGGGATTTCAGGATTCCCGTGGTGGGGGCGGTGTTGGGTCTTCTGTACACCTTAATTTAAAGTCGGCATATGAATTACTGCAGGTGGTTAGGGACAAATTAGGTAAGCAGAGGGTACTGGGTAGGATAGCTGGCCCATTCCTGTCCCCTCTGTTACCAGACTTGGTGGTTTTCTCCTTTGGGGGTGGTCCCTAAGAAGGAGCTGGGGAAGTTTAGGCTCATACATCATTTTTCCTACCTGAAAGGGGCGTCCGTTAATGATGCTATCGATCCAGACCTTAGCTCAGTGCATTACCAATTGTTTGACGACGCGTTGGCGATAGTACGAAGCAAGGGCCAAGGAGTGTTGATGGCAAAACTGGACATTGAGTCTGCATTCTGGCTCCAGCCCCTTTATCCTTCGGCCTTTCGGTTGATGGGCATGAAAGTTGGAGGGGAATACTTCGTAGATAAATGTTTGCCTATGGACTGTTCCCTATCAGGCTCTTTGTTTGAATGTTTCAGTTTATTCCTTCTTTGGGCGGTGCAGAAGCCATCAGGAGGAGGGGCATTGTCCCACTACCTGGATGACTTTCTATTAGTTGGGGGAGCAGGGTCCACGGAATGTGCCGAGCTGATGGCAGTCATGCAGAGCATGATGGCAAAGTTTGGGATGCCGCTGGCTGAGGACAATACGGAAGGGTCTTGCACATGTCTCACCTTCTTAGGGATAGAGATTGACACAGCCCAAGCGATGTGCAGGTTGCCACGGGACAAGGTCGACTGCCTCCTAGAGGTGGTAAAGGCGGTTTCAAAGGCGAGTTTTATCTCCTTAAAGGAACTCCAGTCTTTGTTGGGCCTGCTTAACTTTGCGTGAAGGGCAATCTAAATGGGGAGAGTCTTTAACCGTCGCTTAGAGAGCCAGATAAAGGGTCCTGTGGGACAGCGCAAGTGCATTGAGGTCACTACAGGAGGTCAGGGTGCCAGGAATCAGACTGAGACGAGAAGTGCAAAAATAATCACACCTTTATTAATAGCAAAAAATAATAAAAAGTCCACAAGTCAAATAACGAGCCAGGAATCAAAACCAGAGCTGGTAGTCAGACGAGCCGAGTCAGTAACCAAAGTGAGTAGTCAGACGAGCCGGAATCAGGAACAAGGAGTACAGCAGATTCAGGAACAAGCCAGGGATCAGGAACCAGGAGAGACGTCAGAAAGCCAGGTAATACACAGGAGCTCTCACAAAACAAGTCTGAGACAATGCAAGGGCAAAGCATACTGAACAGAGGCCCTTTAAATAATAAGTGATGACATCACAATTCTGAGACTGAATCCTGTCTCACACGGATGATGTACACCAGTCTGGCCATAAAAGGAAGTGCAGGAAATGAGCAGCATCACATAGTATGCACCAGAGTCAGCAATAGAGGTGAGTAAAATGTCTGCCAGCAGCAAATGGCAAACAAAACAGGGAAAAAACCCTGACAGTACCCTCCCCTCAACAACCCCTCCCCGGCGGGAGGACAAAAGGCTTATTGGGGAAATGGGCATGGAAGGCACGGAGGAGGGTGGGAGCATGAACATCAGAGGAGGGAACTCATAAACGCTCCTCCGGACCGTAGCCCCTCCAGTGAACCAAATACTGTACGCTGCCCCTGGACATACGAGAGTCAATAATGCTGCTGACCTCATACTCCTCATGGTTGTCAACAAAGATAGGACGGGGATGAGGCAACACAGTGGTGAGCTTGTTTCCCTTTCCAACCTGACAGTTATAGTTTTTTCCATTAAGAGTGGAGTGCCTCTCCCTGGTCAGAGGCTTGGGTTTACACAGGTCTGGTTAGGAACTTGACGCTGTTGGAAATGTTTCCAATAGTGGTGGCCATTTAACTATGGGGACGCCTGCTAGAGGACAGGGAGGTTATCTTCTGGACGGACAATATGAGTGTCGTGTACGCCATAAACAGATTGTCCGCGTCATCTCCGGTGGTGGTGACGTACCTGAGGCATTTAGTGTTGCGTTGTCCTCAGCGCAATATCTGCTTCACCACTAGACATGTGCCATGGGTGCAGAACGGGGTGGCGGATGCGCTATCTCATTTTAATTGGGTACAGTTCAGGAAGCCAGTACCTAGGGCGGCAGTCATAGGACTAAAGTGCCCTTCCTTTCTTTGGCAGATGGCACAGGATTAGAAGCCATTCTCCCACTGATTCAGGCTTCCTTGGCGCCAAAGACGTGGAAGGTTTACCGTAAACATTGGGAACATTCTGTCAGCAGAGGGGTAGCAAGGCACACAGAGCATCTCGGGTACTGGTTCTTGATTGGTTGTCTGGCTTGAGACAGGAGGGAGTATCCAGGCTGGACATCGGGAGTAGGCTGTCAGCGAAAGCATTTTTTAACAAAGCCCTGGGCAATGTGGACCACGGTAAGTCCTTCTTGGTCTGGCAAGTATTGAAGGGCTGGGGTAGGCTGGTCCCTCACACGATTGATCAGAGGGAACCTATTACCCCTCTTCGCCTGAGGCAACTGGTGTTGGCCTTACGGGAGGTGTGTTCATCGGAGTTTGAGGCTGTGCTGTTTTGCACAGCATTCTCCATAGCTTTTGCAGGAGCACTGCGTTTAGAAGAGCTTGTGTCTTCTGCCAGAGCTAGAGGCTCAGGAGGAATACAGATGGGGCATATCAGGGCATTGGCAGATGGGCTGTTGCTGTTGGTCCCTCGGTCTAAGATGGATCAGGAGGGAAAAGGGGCTTGGTTGTCGTTAGGCAAGCCTGAATTCCCTGAATGCTGCCCGGTAATGAGTGTCAGGGATTTTGAACAGATTCGACCGGCTGGCGGGCAGCAATTCCTGGTTCATGAGGATGGAAGTGCATTGTCACTATTCCAATTTAGGAAGGTCCTGGCGAGTGCTGTCGGGGCCACTGGGTTGGACCCGGGTAGGATTGCCCCCCATTCGTTTAGAATAGGGGCGGCCATGTGTGTGGCGGCTAAAGGGTCTTCCGCGGCAGAGATAAAGCACTTAGGCCGTTGGAAGTCAGGGACATACAAAGCCTACATCAGGCCTCTACCATAAAAAAAAAAAAAAAATAGCAACTACGTGGTAAGGTGGTTGGGCCCTTCTGTGAGTGGTTGACTTAAAGTCTACAGTGACTGGGGGGCAGGACAGTCGGTTATGCTGAGGGGGTAGGAAAAATCCTGAGTAGGGGCCTGAGTTTCGTGTAACTTTGTTTACTCCTGTTTCACCAAGTGTTTTAGTTGAGAATTCACCCCAGTGCGGGGGTGGATAATTGGACATTCCTTTATCCACTGGGCGTCCATCAGGGCCCTCCATTCCCCGGAAGGTCATCAACTTGGATTTGCAACGTCCAAGGCCAACTTCAGGTGGTTAGGTTGGAGGGGTTTGACTTGGGAGGAACTGCCAGCTCTCCTACAGGAAGCACATAGGAGGTTGGGGAAACCTCAGATTATTGTGTTGCACCTTGGGGGCAACGATATGGGGTCGGTTCCGGCTTTGGACCTCATTAAAAGAATGATGGCCAACATTAAATGGGTTTATGCGTGGCTTCACAACATGAAGATAGGGTGGTCAAATATGGTTGCTCGACTGCATTGGCACTACATCGCAACCCAGAGGGCGGCCTATAATATCAGGAAAAAGGTCAACAGGGAGTTGGGTAGAGCGGTCATGAGCCTGGGTGGTTTTGTTATCTGGCACAAACTTATAACGGCTGACAAAAGGGACCTTTATCGCCCTGATGGTGTGCACCTGACGGATGTTTGGCTAGACTTATTTTTGAAGGACATCAGGAAGGCTTTTTTAGGAGTAATTTAAAAATGAATAAATACATAGAGGATGCACAAAATACTGTTTGATGTGAAAGTTTTATTGGTGACATGTTAAAAAAAAAAAAAAAAAAGGAAAACAACGAAGTTATGGTTTGTTTTTTTAATTTAGTGTAATTTTAAGGTACCTGTTGGCTAGGTGGCGGCAAGAGTAATTTATTGTATTTCCTCTTGTGGCGGTCGGGCAAGGCTCTAGGTGCGGCATCGAAAGAGAAGAGTGACGGTCTAGAAAAAGGGAGGGGTTACGCCCACTAGGTGCTGGCCTAGGGATCCTCTCCCTTCCGAATGCAGGCTGAAGATCTCTGTCATCACAGCTCTCTCTCATGCTGTGGGGTGGGAAAAGCCTGGTGTCCCGCTGCCAACCTCGAAAGGAGCCTTGGCCGTCTGTCAGTAGGGGTTAGTTTTAGGGTTAAATGCCGCCACCGTATAGTTACAAACTTGTTACAAGTTCTAGTTATGTTTATATATATTGAAATATGAGTGCCTAATATTGGATAATATTAGCCCAGCAGTTAAATCGCTTATTGAATAAACGTGACCGGTCTTTCTCCCATTAAAAGTTGTTGTGTGTTATTTCTTAGTGATTAAAGTAATTTAGATAACGTATGACGGAATACGTGGTTTGTTTCTTAAAGGGACAGTCAAGTATAAATTAAACTTTCATTATTCAGATAGGACTTTTAATTTTAATTGACTTTCCAATTTACTTTTATCATCAAATTTGCTTTTTTCTCTTGGTATTCTTAGTTTAAACTAAACATAGGTAGGCTCATATGCTAATTTCTAAGCCTTTGAGGGCTGCCTCTTATCACATGCTTTGTAAATCTCTTTTCAACACAAAGAGACAGAAAGTGCACGTGGCTATATAGATAACACTGTGTTCAGGCACAGAAAGTTATTTAAGATCTAGCACAATACAATGCTAAATTTAAGACAATAGATAATAAACAGTCACAGTCATGTGATCAGGGGGCTGGAAGAAGGTTCCTAGATACAAGGTAATCACAGAGGTAAAAAGTACATTAATATAACTGTGTTGGTTATGCAAAACTGGGGAATGAGTAATAAAGGGATTATCTATCTTTTAAAACCATAACAATTCTATGGTTGACTGTCCCTTTAAGTATTTTGTTTAAACTAGTCACTCATTGGATAGGCTGTTCAATTTCTTGCAGAAAACCTATGTTACAGAATGGGCCTTTTGACCACATTGACCAGCACAATTTTATAAAAAAAAAACAAGAGGTATTTAACCCCCAAGAAAGGCAACATTAAAGGGCCATGATACCCACATTTTTTCTTTCATGATTTAGAAAGATAATGCATTTTTAAACATCTTTCTAATTTACTTCTATTATCTAATTTGTTTTATTCTCTTGATATTCTTTGCTGAAAAGCATATCTAGATATGCTCAGTAGCTGCTGATTGGTTGCTGCACATAGAAGCCTCATGTGATTGGCTCACCCATGTGCATTGCTTTTTCTTCAAATAAGGAAGCAAAATAAATAATAGAAGTAAATTGTAATGTTGTTTAAATTTGTATGGTCTATCTGAATCATGAAAGAAAGATTATGGGTTTAGTGGCCCTTTAACATCAAAATCTAAAACCAAATAATAGTAGGTTTTAGAAGACTTCTTTACTAGGCCACATTTGTATGGCCCTTTAAATACATGTTACTCTAAAGTTCATTTATCATCAGGAGGTCACTTCCTGTGCTGTTGTCACTAGATATATTGTCAAAACGAACAGCAAGGAATCTTCCAACAGAGCATAGAGTGACAAGGCAGCATACAAATTCCTTTCTTCATTTGCCAAGTAGCTAGAGGGCTTGGCTACAGTATACAGTGTGTGTATGCATATCTCTCTCTATCTCTCTCTATCTCCCTCTCTCTCTCTCTCTCTCTCTATATATATATATATATATATATATATATATATATATATATATATATATATATATATATATATATATATATATATATAAATGATCCTTCACTGATCCGCACTTCACCAACCATATAGCATCCCCCGTTATGTTATACTTACACCGTGTGTGCCTGCTCTGTGGATACCACTGAGGAAAGTGGCTGAGTCCTGGTTTTTACACACTGATATATATATATATATATATATATATATATATATATAATGACAAAGATACCCCTCTCCTTGAGTATTTTGTCTCAGGTACAGCACTGACACACAGTCTACACAGCAGAGAAACACTTTAAACACACTAGATTAGGTATAAAATGATTGGCCTCTTGATTCACAGAAATACAGTTTTAACATAAACAAAAGAACAAAATAAATCCTTGCACAATGGTGCTTACTAAACAGAATAAAATATTTCTAACTAAAGGTGTGGCTTTTCCACACAACTGCAAAATTACAAAACAGGTTTCAAACCTCACAGGCCTAGAACCTCTAGACAGCAGCACAACTCCATATCCTCTGTCTTTCAAATACAGGTTATATCTAGCAGCCTCAACACCCACTATTTAAAGGGACATTAAACACAAATTGTAAACTACCGTATATCCCCGCCGATAAGACGCCTTATTTTTTTGCCTGGCCCAGGCGGATACAGCGGAATAATTTTTGCCCAGCACACGCTTGGTTAATCGATTTTGGTTGCGCCCCCCCACGTGATACGCACGCTCTAGCCTGCTAAGCAGTTTGAATTTACCCCGATCACCGTTCAGCTATGGCGTCGCAGATTATGCAGAGCAGCATGGAAACCGCAGTGCAGAGAAAGAATTTTCTGTTTCCGAAAAAGTTGTGAGAGACTGGAGAAAGAAAAAAGAAATTCTCTGGAAAATGCCGAAAACAAAACGGGCCCAGTGCTACGCCGTCCCGCCCCACCAGAACCTGGAAAAAGACTTGTATAAATGGGTAAGTGACTTGCGCTCCAGGGGCCTTGTTGTGACACGTTTGACTATACGAACCAAAGCTTTAAGACTTTCTAAAGACACTGGTAAATATGGTGCCAACCTCCCCATTTTCCATGCCTCTGCTGGGTGGTGTAGCAGGTTTATGAACAGATACAAACTGGTCTTGCGCCAGAGAACACACATAGCCCAAAAGTTGCCCATAGATTTGAAGGATAAAGTGCATAACTTCCATAATTTTGTACGTTGTGAGCTTAAAAGGTGTACGTTTGAACTGTCGTCCATAGGCAATATGGATGAAACATCAATGTTTTTTGATATGCTGGGTAATACCACAGTTGATTTTTCTGGAAACCATACAATTAATGTCAAAACAACTGGCCATGAAAAGCAACACTTTACCGTTGTCTTGTCAAGCATGGCGGATGGGAGAAAGCTTATGCCAATGGTTATTTTTAAAAGAAAAACCATGCCAAAGGAGGACTTTACAACTGGTGTCCTGCTAAAAGTTCACTCCAAGGGGTGGATGAACGAGACTCTTATGCATGTTTGGCTAGATGAGGTTTGGCTGAAAAGACCACAAAACTGTTCCAAATCACATGCATTGCTTGTTTGGGACCAATTCCGCAGTCATCTGAGCAAAACTGTAAAGGAAAAGCTAGGGAGAAATAATACAAGGCAAGCTGTGATTCCTGCTGGCTGTACAGCAATCCTGCAACCGTTAGATGTCTCCATGAACAAACCTTTTAAAACCCATGTAAAAAAATCCTGGAACGACTGGATGTTATCTGGACAAAGGCAGCTAACTAAAGGGGGTGCTTTGAGGCGCCCTAGCTACAGCCTTGTTGTCCAGTGGGTTAAAGATGCATGGGATAAAATACCCAAAGAACTGATCATCAAATCCTTTAAAAAGTGGGGAATAACTTGTTCAATTCACAGGGCACATGAACTGGAGTATGAAAAAATTGTTGAACTGTTTGAAATTGACACTGATGAGGAAGAGTTTTTTGGCTTTTCTTCTGACCAATTGTATTGCTGCTAAATAAATAATGTTAATGTTTATCCATAAACATGTGGTATGCATAAGGTTTAATATCATACACAAATCCCTTGGAAACCTGTCTTCTCCTGTGGAGAGAGCGTATGGTACCTTTGGGGTAGTGGTCATTGCTGCTACTTACAAGGGGCCCTTCACTCTCCATATCATGCGGGATAGAACAGGGGTCCGGGGCAAGTTAAGTACCTCTAACACTTATCCCTTGGAAACCTGTCCTCTCCCGTGGAGAGAGCATAGGGTACCTTTGGGGTAGTGGTCACTGCCGCTACTTACAAGGGACCCTTCACTCTCCATACCATGCGTGATAGAACAGACAGGGGTCCGGGGAAAGTTATGTACCTCTAACACTTATCCCTTGGAAACCTGTCCTCTCCCGTGGAGAGAGCGTAGGGTACCTTTGGGGTAGTGGTCACTGCCGCTACTTACAAGGGACCCTTCACTCTCCATACCATGCAGGATAGAACAGGGGTCCCTTTCAAGTTAAGTACCCCTGACACTTATCCTTTGGAAACCTGTCCTCTCCCGTGGAGAGAGCGTAGGGTACCTTTGGGGTAGTGGTCACTGCCGCTACTTACAAGGGACCCTTCACTCTCCATACCATGCGTGATAGAACAGACAGGGGTCCGGGGAAAGTTATGTACCTCTAACACTTATCCCTTGGAAACCTGTCCTCTCCCGTGGAGAGAGCGTAGGGTACCTTTGGGGTAGTGGTCACTGCCGCTACTTACAAGGGACCCTTCACTCTCCATACCATGCAGGATAGAACAGGGGTCCCTTTCAAGTTAAGTACCCCTGACACTTATCCTTTGGAAACCTGTCCTCTCCCGTGGAGAGAGCGTAGGGTACCTTTGTGTTAGTGGTCACTGCCGCTACTTACAAGGGGCCCTTCACTCTCCATACCATGCGGGATAGAACAGGGGTCCCTGGTGTAGGTGGGTGAAAACCAAGGCAAGTTAGGTACCCCTGACATCCATGACCCAAAGGCAGCCCTCGAGTGTAGGGGAGTGCGGCCAGGATGGGGACGGAGAGGGGGCGATCACCTGAGGTGGAGAGATGGGTCGGAGAGGGGCCCCCTGAATGGAATCCCCTGTGCCGCATTGCTACCCCTACAGGTGGATGCCCCCACGATGCCGCCCCCATCCTTGGAGAAGCACTCGCCCTCGAGCTCCAAGGTTCCCTCCCTGACACCTCCTTTAGCTCTCCTGGGGAAACCCGGGGCAAGTTAGGTACCCCTGACTTTCATGATCCAAAGGTGAAGGATTGTGCACATACCCCTCTTGCCAAGCCAGAGTTCCAAGAGGTTGGTATAATTGTAGACAACCCCCCCCGGGGAGGCCCCCCCTAACATATTGCCGACAAGCTTGAGGCACCCTCGAGGAGATTTTTTGAAACCCAGATTTCAGTACTCTAGGTCACCCCCTGGTGTTCCTTGCAAGCGAGAGATGAGTTCCGCAAGTCTGGACATGGCCACCCTCTCCCTCCTGGTATGTCTGGTCATTGTTCCCCTGGCTTGTGGAACTCATTGCCGTGCAACCTATGACTTTATTGATTCTAATTCCCTCCATGTCTCAGGGCTACCTATTACTACTTTGGTCCCCCCCTTGGGCTTTGCGGTGAAGCCATTGAGTGTTACCCTGTGAGGTGCTCTCTTTACTTGATCGATCTTGCCACCACTGCCCCAGCCAGGGAGGGCCCTGAGGTCGGTGTGTCCCTTATGTGGGCCGCATATATATGGCTTTAAGGGTTCCCTCTTGCAGCTTTGAGAATGAACTTTGCTAGCCCAGGCCTGCCTCTTTTTGCATACCCGGTTTTAGGTTGGTCGAGTTGTGCCTAATTTAAGTGAGTTTTCTGTGCCCTGGACCCTACCCCAGGCAGCCCACTGTGAGTAGTTCTACCAGCATGGACCAGTAAGAGGGGTGTCCCTTTCCTGTCTCCCCATGCTAGGCTACCCTTGTTCTCCTATGTATGCTGCTCATCCTCAGAGGCCACCCTCCCCCCCCCCCCAGGCGATTGCTGTGGACCCCTTTTAAGCCTTTAGGACCCAAGACAGGCCCTTCAGGCCTCATTCCTCTGCCTGTTCTCCAAATTGGTGGATGGGTCGGGGAGGGTACTGTGGGTGCTGGCTCATGGTCCTTGTGCATCAGTGTTCAAGAATGGGTACCCATTGGGGTAAATCCTCATCAGAGACTGATCACACTTAGGCAGAAAGAAACTAAGTGGCAACAGGAACTAGAAAGCCTTACTCCCAAAGGTTTAAATATAGACCTAGATTTACAAGCATTTATGCTATAAGGTATAGGTTTCTCCCAATAGTAATTCTGTAATTATCAAGCAATAGTTGGTAGCGGAGCCTTTTATTATAAGAATATAGTCTTTACAGGTTTATAAGAATACAGGTAGAGACCGACTTTTCTTAGGTATAATGTGAAAGTTTTTTATGCATATAAGTAGTCAGGTAAATTAGGTACATGGAGGGTCTTACGTACAGTAGAAAGATTAGCTCTCATTGTGATACAGAAAAAATTCACCTAAAATACGATATGATTTTTATTATTTTGTATTGCGTATGTGTTATTAATGTTTACATTTTTATGCATTATACCAAAGGATAAGATGAGTATTGAACAGTGTAATAAAATATTCACCTGTCATAAAAATGTAAACATTTTGACTTAGTTTATAATTATGCGGGGTGTAGTGAAGTAAAATAGAAGGATTGGTTTTTAATGTGGTAGTAGTAGTGTGTATGCAAAATAAAATATGATTTTAATTTGTATTTAATTATTCATGTGTTTTGTATAGGGTACTAATGTGTTTATATAGTTATGTATTATTTTAAAGGTCAGGAAATTATTAGAATCATGTATGCAGAAAACGTATATATTAGATTTTAACATGTATATGTATTTATATCCGGATAATGTTAATATATTTTTTTAGCGTTTTTGCAGTGTGGCATATGTCCCTATTGATAATTAAACTGTGTGGCATAGATTTACCAATGAATTATCATAAAACACAGTAAGGACGTAACACCACCGCTGCCTAATATACTAAGAAGAGTTCAAGAAACATGACGACTTAGCAGACACGCCGCAACAGCACATGGCTACTGGATGTGCTGTGTTTACATCTCGCTTAGTCTGACGAGTAACAGGAAGGGGCGGAGCTTAGAAGGCTCTATTTAACAAGGGGATACGAACCACACATTACATCCAGCGTCTTGAAGAAGTTTGCTAAAGCCAAACGAAACGTGTAGACAGGATGGTCTACCTCTAACTACAAAGTCTGCACTTTTAAAAAGAGGAATTTAAAAAGGTTTTTACAAACTTTCCAATTTGGTATACAGTGACACAAGGGGAGCAATGGTCGCTACCTGCTGGTTCATGTGGAGCTGAACTCTCACAGAGAGAGCGCCAAGGCTTTTAATAAGGCATTCATTTGTTTTATTTCTTGTAAGTGCAATAGATTTTGAGCATTAATAAATGTTACATACATTTTTACCTTGAATCGTGGATGCACTTTGTGTTCTTATTTTCCAGTATGTATATATATATATATATATATATATATATATATATATATATATATATATATATATATATATATATATATATACAAAAAAACAAAGAAGGCACTCTCCATTTCAATAACCTTACTTATTTATTAAGGTGAACGTGTTCGGGGTCTCCCCCGTCCTCAGACCACTTACAGTGTATCACATAAAACATTTACTTTATAACACCTTACCTCCACTGTGCATCATCTACGTCAGAGCCCCCATGCGTCCGTGTAACACAACACAGACACCTAATGATTATAAAGCTAGAAATCACAAGAGCCCTAATCAGCCTAAGACTAGCCATTCATTTGATTCCTACCATCCATGGTACATGTAACTTGGCACTTAAAGGGGATCTGACCCCAGATGGGTTCCACTTCTGCAATTGTTGTATTAATAGCCTGCTACCTACAATCTTAAAAATAAGTACATAGTCAAAATACTGAAATCAGTTATCACTCTGACCCCCAACAAATGTCACAGGCAACACACCAGATCATCAAATACATTCATAAGGGGAGCAGCAACATTAAGTACATAGTTAGAGACAGAGCACAAATGAAAGATACAGGAAACATTGGTAATCCAAGTGTACATTTAGTCCCTTGGGATACATAGTATCCAAATAGAAAATCCATTGGGACTCACACTGTAGCAGTCGTTTGGCCCTCTCCCCACCCCTGGCACATCTAGGAATGTGGTCAATAATAATATAGCGCAGATCAGATACTGCATGATTGTTAGTGCAGTGTTAGTTAGTTGTTTTAGCCAACAGAACCGGAAATGGCGGCATAGAGCTATATAAGCCCAGAACAGCAAGGAGGTCAACGGCCCAACGGGAACGAGCAGCAGAGGGGTCTCTGCTCAAAGGAAATGACGCTGAGGGGTTGCAGAGATCACGTGACCATCCCCCAATGGGGAGAGAGGGAGGTTACCCCACGTGCACTTGAGGCCTACCACCCCTCCCCTTTATGGCCACGACTCACCCCTAGCGACCTTTTCCTGCGCAACAGGACCGTGACCTCCTGCCGCCAGGGTGTAATTTATCAATCTCCACCTAAGAAGGAATCTCAGCTACCAAGCCGATCTAGCCGCGTAGTCAGAGATGGGAGATTACTAAATTTACCGCTATGGACTTATCAGAGGCCTAGGTTGACTAGCCATAGCCCTGCCATTAGCACGAGAGCCGCCATTGTATAGGACAAGGGAATCGGGAGGGAGGGGAAACACTTCACAGCCTGGATCGGATGGAGAAGAGGAAGTTGGGAGGGGAACCTCAGCTTTTACAAGGTAAGGAGGGGCCTGCCCTAACCTGCAACAATGTTGCACCTAGAACCCAACCCTCTATCTCCTATCCCACTTTCCTACAGCCTTAACCCTTAGCCTGCTACAGGCCCATACTGGGCCCTACACGAACTTAAGGGATTAAATGCTTACCGGGGCATTTCCAGGAGTGTAGGGGAACAATTTAACTTAACTTAACTATTAACTTAACTTAGTAACTTGTATAACCATGAACCATCATAAATAAAGACACAGACACTTCTTAATGGGAATTTTTTTTAGCCGTCACAGGTCAAATTTTTATTAAAACTAACTTAATAACTTTTAGCCAACAGAACCGGAAATGGCGGCATAGAGCTATATAAGCCCAGAACAGCAAGGAGGTCAACGGCCCAACGGGAACGAGCAGCAGAGGGGTCTCTGCTCAAAGGAAATGACGCTGAGGGGTTGCAGAGATCACGTGACCATCCCCCAATGGGGAGAGAGGGAGGTTACCCCACGTGCACTTGAGGCCTACCACCCCTCCCCTTTATGGCCATGACTCACCCCTAGCGACCTTTTCCTGTGCAACAGGACCGTGACCTCCCGCCACAAGGAGCATTAATAATGCTCTTGCCGCCACCACCACAACCTGACTTACAGGAAGGGTGAAATAGCTCCCTGGATATCCTTTATAAAAATATCTAGCCCTATGTCTGATAGATGGACCTTATCTCTACGATAGAGCTCAGTTCTGTCGGCTGAGATGGCTTTGTGCTGTACCACGAAGCCACCTGCTCCCGTGACGGTTTTGGATAGTGCTGCATTAATTTTCTTCCTAATCCTATATGCCGCCGTATGGGTCGACATATGCCTCCAATGCAAGCGGGGAACTATATTTGACCAGCCGAGAACTACCCCAGGGAGTCTGAAGCCAGCCGATGTCTGACTACATAATCATGACTAGTTCAAGGACAGGGATGGACCCTACATCGTTCTCCCCCAATGAAGGATTAAGAGGTGCGGTTTTCCCCATCTTAAGAGGGCACCTGAAATTACTTCCGCAAGCTGTGGCCAGCACATTCCCCTATTTCCTAACCATCTAATCGATGCTTTACTTAGGGGGAACCCTAGATTCTGACCCAATGGAAGTGAGGAGCAACGAATCGAAGCCCAGTGGATGAATGAATGCCCCACAATCCAAATCCACTTTGCTCCCTGGTGTGCCCCTGTGGAGACAAATATTTTAGTGTGTGCACACATAAAATTGCCATTAAACAATCGGGCGGACGTATTTCTTGAAGCAATTTGAGCGCCACCGCCCCATCCGCTTTATGTCATCGCCTGAGCGTCCTACGCTTGCTGCCTGCGTCGCAGCCCCTATTCTGAAGGAATGAGGGGCAATTCTACTGCTGTCTAAGCCTACCTTCAGCGCTGCTTGATTCAAAACCCTACCAAACTGGTATTTAGATAAAGCCGTTCCGTCAGCGTGGATCAAAAACTGTCCTGGCAATGAGGGGCGCAAAGCTAGATAATTGTTTATAACAGCTATGGGACAAGAAACACTGCTCGGCCTGGGCGCAATGTGTAGACAAGTGCCCCTGCCTGACTGATCAGTTTTTGAGCGTGGAATAAAAAGGAGCAGGGAGTCAACGGCAGCTCTCACGTGCTCCAATTGAACTCCGAAACCCACCGCAAGCTTAGAGGGGGCTACTAACTCACTCAGCCGAAGGGCTGCCGCAAAGGCCAGCACAAAAGCTGCCTTAAACAGCGATGCCTCAAATGGGGAATAGCATGAGCTATCAAGCGACAATACCAGCTTATCTAGGTGGTCTTGTGTAATGGGTTCCCTAGAATCAGGTAGCCTGGGATAAATCCTGACCCACCCTTTTACCACTTGCCGAATGAAGAATGAGTTAGTTGAGTCTGGCAAACTCAATGCCCTATAAAAGAATGATAACGCGGCTAATTTTGACTGGAGGGAACCCTGACGCGTGCCTAAGTTGTGAAGACTCACCAACCAATCACACAGAGATGCAATGTTCCCTTGTGCAGCGTCCATGCCCCTGGACCGACAAAACTGGTCCCATTCGTCCCAGAGCTTCGAGTAAGTGCGCAACGTGGAGGGGGCTAAGGAAGAACGTACCATTGGCAACAGAGCTACCCAGGAGCGACCAGCTGCCAAAGAAAAGCAGGACAAAGTAAACCCACTGGTGATGCATTAGGAACTAAGCGTCTAAAATTGTCCCACTCAAATCTGGACAAGGCGTCTGCTACCACATTATTGACACCTGGCACATGCTTCGCCTGGAACTGAATGTTGAGTTCCAGGCAACTCAAGACCAAGTGCTGCAACAGCATCACCACAACAGCCGAGGTGGCCGACAGGTTGTTAATCGCAAAGACAACACTGGTGTTGTCCGTCCAGAATATGATTGTCTTATTAGAGAATCTCAAACCCCAGAGTTCCACTGACAGGACTATGGGGAAAAGCTCCAGGAGGGTTAAGTTACGGGTAAGACCTAGATGGGGCCAGGAGGCCGGCCAATGCTCTGTGCTCCATTCCCCCTGGAAGTAAGCACCATATCCATGTGATCCTGCCGCGTCTGTGAAAAGATGCAACAGTTGACTAGATATGGGGTCTGACCGCCAGACACGCACGCCATTGAAGTTTTTAAGAAAAACCTCCCAGACTCTCAGATCTGCCAGCAGGTCCACCGTGAGGCAGATCCTCTGAGTAGGTTTTGTTCCACCACTCAGTTGTCTTTCTAACCTACGATTAAAGATCCTGCCCATAGGTATGACCTTGCAAGCGAAATTAAGGAGCCCTAGCAATGATTGCAACTGCTTCAAAGAAAGGGCCCTTTTTGAAACGGCCGCTCGAACCGCCATCAACATTGCGTCAATTTTGTCAGCGGGCAATCTACAGACCATTTCCAATGTGTCAATTTCGATGCCCAGAAAAAACAAACATGTCGCGGGGCCCTGTGTTTTGTCCTCTGCCAGAGGTACTCCAAATTTGTCCATTATTCCGCGCATGCTGTTCATTAGACTAAGGCATTCACCTGAGCCAGATCCTCCCACGAGGAGGAAATCATCTAGGTAATGCGCTATTGAATCGCTGCCTGTATCTCTGGCAACCACCCAGTGTAGAAAGGAACTAAATGCTTCAAAAAGCGCGCATGAAAGGGAGCATCCCATAGGGAGGCAGTGATCCACGTAGTACAAACTCTGAAACTTACATCCCATAAGTGGGAAGACTGAAGGGTGAAGTGGCAACAACCGGAAGGCAGACTCGATGTCTAATTTTGCGAGTAGATCGCCTTTTCCAGCCTGTCTAACCAAGTCCAGAGCGCTATCAAATGATTGATACCGCACGGAGATTAGCTGGGGGTCAATTGCGTCATTGACGGAAGTGCCTTTAGGATATGAAAGATGTTGGAGAAGTCTAAATTTTCCTGTATCTTTCTTTGGAACCACACCCAAAGGTGATATGGTTACATTTTTTAGTGGTGGGTGAGCCTCTTTATTGAGTTTTTCCAATACCACCTCTGGGTTTTGGTATGCAGACATCAAATTTCTCTGTATATGCACTCCCTGCACCCTTTGAAAAAGTGGAATTCTAAAGCCAAATGAAAACCCCTCCCATAGCATTCGCGCTGTGGCCTGATCTGGGTAGGCCAACAGCCAAGGCTTAAGCGCGTGGACCCTCACTGGAGTTGCTGCCCTTCTGAGCAGTAAATGATCCGGGAGCTCTACTGTTGTTGCCACTATCTTTTCTTTTGTTGCATTCGATTCCAGGATGTGTGTCTAAAGATGCATGCGCTGCCCTTATCGCACTTTTTTTCTTGATATGCCCAACAGGCGCCCCCCCCTTCTTCGAAGCCTTGCATTCCGAAAGGACTGCTGATTAGCCGAAGATGAAGTCGGGGCTGCAGGTCCCTTATGGGGATCCATACGCTGCCATAATTGATTGTCAGTGCAGTCAAAAGTTAAAGAGGGGTTGCCTGACCTTTTTCTCCTGAACTCGGAGTCGTATTCCCTCCACACACCTTCCCCACGATTACGTTGGATCCAGTGTATGGTGTCTTTATATTTTAGTATGGCTAAATTCTGAGAAGGGTACTTCTCCAAATAGCACGATGAGAAAACCCTGAAACATTGTAGCCACTCATCAAATGAGTCTGGGCGTTTAAATTTCTTTGGGCCAGTCCCTTCCGCACTCTTTTCTTTTTGCCTGTACGCCTCTACAGACAAATCGAAAATATTTACGTACTTCCCTTGGTGAATTCTGTTAACTGTCTTTTTCCGCAAATGTGCGTGCAAAGAGTAAATTTCACCAGGGCTGGCATCCCCATATAAAGCCGCCCTCCTCTCCGAGATTGCTCTGATGGGGGGTAGGGCTTGCAAATCCGCATTGGCATTTGCCTGTTGGGGTGAGCTTAACGCATCAGGTGCGCTAATTTTTTTAGATTGTTGTTTCGCTGCGCCTACACCCTTTTTTAATTTTCTTTATCATGCTGAACATTTTTTTCTGTCCCTTCCCCTGTAAGCCTAACAATGTATCGCTATCAGAGCCTGTGTCTGTGTGTGAAGTGTCAGTAGTGTCTTGCTGTTCATGTACAAAAACAGAACGCTCACCATGTGACACTCCCGGCTGTGCAATCTGGGTGCTGCGATCCGCCCCCGGCTGCTGGTGTTGCTGAGGGGTGGAAGATGTCTGCGCTGCAGATGTATCCGGCATGACCACGTCTGCTGAACTCATGGCGACTGCTGCGTCTGACGATGCTGGAGCTGTTGCAAGTACTCCCTGTAAAAGAGAAACCAATTTGCGAGCACTTTGGAAGTTGTTTAAAGGTGCAGACACATTAGCAGTCAGGGATGAAGTTAACTGTTGCCTAAGTGGCTCAACTAATGCATTTAAATTAATGGTAGCCCCCTCCTGCCTACCTATTGCTGAGCTAAAACTAGGTTGTGCACAGCCTGCCTCCATACTCATTCGTTCATGCATTCCCACTGCCTGATTTGCACACCCAGCATTAGACATTCCTGCAGCATAAGCTTTGTTGAGTCCTACAACATTAGACATTCCCACAGAGTTATTAATTTGCCCAGCATTCATTCCCATAGCATGCATGCCTGCAGCATTGATCGTATTACCAATATCACTCACCACAGTAGAAGTCCCAATATCACTCACAACAGCAGAAGTCCCAATATCAGTCACAGCATTATGAGATTGCTG
Source organism: Bombina bombina (assembly GCF_027579735.1). Classification (NCBI taxonomy): domain Eukaryota; kingdom Metazoa; phylum Chordata; class Amphibia; order Anura; family Bombinatoridae; genus Bombina; species Bombina bombina. The sequence goes on along the minus strand of NC_069499.1, from coordinate 1,127,316,729 downwards.
CTCATGCATGTTCATGGCTTGTGCAGTGTTAATAAATTGTAGAGGCCTGAAACCCCTGTTAATAGTGGCTTGACCCCCCCTTCTCACATAACTCCTACGTGCAGGGTTTGAAATCCTAACTCCTCTCCTTACCGCCTTTGCCCCCCTGCCTCTCCCTCTGTTAATAATGGATCTGCTCGCATGTCCTGTTACACCCTGACCGGGTGGGTTTACTGCCTGCTGCCCTCCTTCCCCACCCGCTACGTGTCCCCCTTGAAGCAACATTCCCTCATGGTGCTCACCTTCAAGCTCATGAGGGTCCGCTGCTGCTCCGGTGCCGCCGATGTAGTGAATGGCCGCACCGGAAGTCCCTGCGCCTACTTCCGGTTGCACGGCTAATGTAAATGCGCAACCGGAAGTAGGCCCTGAAGCCTGAAGAAGCGTTACCGGAGGCTCCGGTAACGGACTTGGGCCTGAACTGAGGGATGCTGCTGTCATCTGATGAGGCGGTAGGGTGGTGGTAGGCGCGCGGTGGGATGTGGCTGGGATGAGATGAGGCGGTAGTGTGGCGGTAGGCACGCGGTGGGCCCCATCGGGCCTGGAACCAATCAGGGATGGCAGCAAAGGGGTTAAGTCGGGCGCGTAGCTGAGACCAATGGGGGCAAGTCGGGCCTAGGGGCCCTTTGAGATAAACCATGTTGTGTTAAAATGGGCCCAGGTGCCTGGGGAGACATTTGCTGTAAAGCGGGCCTAGGAGCCTGCAGGGACAAATCAGATTGTAATTGCAAATGAGGCCCAGGGGCCTGTATTTGCAAAACGGAGCCAGGAGGCACATTTTCAGAAATATGGGGATCCCTGGATAGGCCAGGCCCAATTTGCTGAATTTGTGGAACCGCATGCTGCAATTGCACATGGCCTGTGGAAAGATGTGCAAAGGCAGAATTAGACATTGCTGCTGCAATGTAGCTCAAGAAATTAGAAACTGCTGGAACATCTGCAGATGGCACAGCATGTAGTAGGTTTGCAAATTGGTTAGGATTAAAGTGCTGCTGCTGTTCTAAATTAGATATGGGGGAATGAACCTCCTCTCCCACAAACTGTGATTCTGGTACCAAATCCACTAAATTTTCCCTAACTTCAGTGATTTGCTCCTGAGAAGGTGCTGCATGAACTTGTGCCACAACAACAGCTTGATTTTGTGTACGAGGGATGTAGTCTAAATCATCAGCAAATGTTTTCTGTGTACTTATCTTTCCTTTGTCTTTCCAGCTTCTGCATTATCCTGATAGCGTCTAGGTGGAAGAACTGAACGCCTTGAACGATGCATGGTAGTCAGAGAAAGGAGAAAAACTGAGCAGCACAGAGAAAGAAACACTTCACAGCCTGGATCGGATGGAGAAGAGGAAGTTGGGAGGGGAACCTCAACTTTTACAAGGTAAGGAGGGGCCTGCCCTAACCTGCAACAATGTTGCACCTAGAACCCAACCCTCTATCTCCTATCCCACTTTCCTACAGCCTTAACCCTTAGCCTGCTACAGGCCCATACTGGGCCCTACACAAATTTTTTATTTTCATTGGGATTAGGTTTAATTTTTTTTATTTTTGATAATTTGGTTTATTATTTTATGTAATGTTAGACTTTTTTTTTTAATCTTAAATTAATTTAAAATTAGTTTTTTTATTTTTAAGTGATGTTAGCTTTTTTATTTAAATTGTTTGTAATTTATTAATTTTTAATTTAGGTAATTGGGGTTAATTAGGTGGTGTTAGGTTAGGGGGCTTAGTAATTTTATTAGTTATTTGCTTTGTGGGGGTGTGGCGGATTAGATGTTAATAGATTTATTTGTTTTATTGCGTTTTGTGGGTTTGGCGGATTAGGGGTTAATAGTTTTATTAGGTTTATTGTGTTGTGAGTTAATGGCGGATTAGGGGTTAATAGTTTTATTAGGTTTATTGCATTGTGGGTTAATGGCGGATTAGGGGTTAATAGTTTTATTAGGTAGATTGCGATGTGGGTGAATGGCAGATTAGGGGTTAATACATTTATTAGGTATATTGCGATGTGGGTTAATGACAGATTAGGGGTTAATATTATTTTATTAGTTATTGTGAATAATTGATAATAGGAGTAAATTAGAAAGTTATTGTGGTATGATGTGTTAGAGGCGCCACTAAAGATTGAAAGTAAGGATGAAAAATATGCCAAAAGGGAATAAAAAAGCTGGTGCTACAATACTCACAGAATGTGAGGCTGAAGTACAACAATAGTTGAGAATATAGTGTGGTCCAACATTCAGAGCAATTAAATACCTAATATATATAACGTGATATAAATAATCAAAAGGGAAAAAATATATAATATTTCAAACTACAATAATAGTAGCTGTTGCACAACTAATATGTGGTGACCCAAATATGCCTATATATACACAATATGTAAGAAACCCAAACGCTCAAATGAGAGTGATAAAATACTGATAGAATTAATACAATATAAAATAAAATGTAAAAAAAGATATAAAACAAAAACAAACGTGATCACTATAAGGATATAGTGACAAAGTCCTGGAAAACATCCCAAGTGAATCAGGGTAATTTCAAATCCAGTGAGTCCCAATGATGATGATGGTGACGTGAGGCTGAAAAACTCCTTCCAAAAGCGTATTGGCTCAAAAGCAGGAATCTGTGAAGTGGTAGAAGAAAGAAGAAGGCGTCACAATAGTGCAACATCAGTGATGTTAACTCTTCACACACATTTACAAGTTGTACTTACTAGAAGCAAGGCACTTGAGAAGTGCCACAACAGCACTCTGGACTCTTATTAGTTGCCCAGATAGCTATCCACTCGCTGGAAAGAGGGTGCAGATATTCCACAGTCCGGATCAAGGTGATAAATCCAAATTGAGCAAAAAACTGTGGGTAGTTCGTAATTCAACTGTTCGTGCCCAAAGATTACCGCAGATAATTCAGTCCACAAAAAGTAGTGATAGCCGATATTGTAAAAACAACTATGGCTTTATTTAAAAACAAATGATTGCACACAACGCGTTTCCCGGTCCACTGACCGCTTCATCAGGTGTGTAAATAACACATGAAACATTACGACTTTAAAAACTAATCTCGGTGTCTATTGCCGAATAGTACGCATGCGTATGCCGATACCCGGACCAATGGGAGCCCCAATCTCAACCGGCTTCCATTTGATTGGTGCAAAATGTATTCAAATGTATTCATTTTTATTCATTTGTTGCATATCATTTGTTATTTTATTCATGCCTTTTATAATATTGGATTTTCTTATATACATGTTATATATTATATCTCTTATATATATCCACATTTTATGGAGGTATTGTATTTTGAACACACAATATAGTGTATTTTATAATATATAATGTTTTGTTCCTATCGATATGTCTATTTTGTCACTTTATGGGCAATCTCTGTTACTTTATAATAGTGATATATATACAATATTTTTACTTCACTACGGTGGTATGCTTATGACGATATCTGGCGGGATGGAGCGTATAACTTAACCAGCTCCTTTTTACTATTTACATTTTTTATTTATAATATTTTTATATTTATTTTTGTTATTTGCTCATTAGCTAGAAGGTTCATTATATTTTTAGTACATCGATACCCAAATATATCGGTCTTGATGTCTCCCCGTTCCTGCCAGTGAGGAGAGATCTGTCAAACCTGATCAGTATTATTAGAAGATCGGTGTCTATGGAATTCAAATCATCCATTCAGGTTGAGCCCTTTTCTGCTATATTCTTCTCGATTTTTATGCAGCTTAATGAGATAGCAATAGAGAAGGGTATGCTGTTACACACCCATGATTTTGCACCAATCAAATGCAAGCCGGTTGAGATTGGGTCTGGGTATCGGCATACGCATGCGTACTATTCAGCAATAGACGCCGAGATTTGTTTTTAAAGTTATGATGTTTCATTTGTTATTTACAGACCTGATGAAGCAGTCAGTGGACCGGGAAACACGTTGTGTGGGATCATTTGTTTTTAAATAAAGCCATAGTTGTTTTTACAATATCGGCTATCACAACTTTTTTGTGGATTGAATTATCTGCGGTAATCTTTGGGAACGAACAGTTGAATTACGAACTACCCACAGTTTTTTGCTCAATTTGGATTTATCACCTTGATCCGGACTATGGAATATCTGCACCATCTTTCCAGCGAGAGGATAGCTATCTGGGCAACTAATAAGAGTCCAGAGTGCTGTTGTGGCACTTCTCAAGTGCCTTGCTTCTAGTAAGTACAACTTGTAAATGTGTGTGAAGAGTTAACATCACTGATGTTGCACTATTGTGGCACCTTCTTCTTTCTTCTACCACTGCACAAATTAGAAAGTTGCATGCTCTATCTCAGTGCTTTCCAAACTGTGTGTCGGGACACACTAGTGTGTCGGCAGCAGTGTGTAGGTGTGTCCCTGCTTCAGCCCAAATTTTTTTAATTTTTTTTTTTGGGTTCTTACTTTCCGTCTGCTTGCTACTCATATCACATGGTTGACACGTGATTGATACCTAGGGGGTCACAGATCATCTTAACCTATTGGCGCAGCTCAGTGGGAACTGGAACTATTGCCATTGGCGGCTTTGGGGGCACATTGGCTCCTTACTGCACGTGTAGTCTCCTTAAATGGCTCGTGACTGCATGTGTAGTCAGTGAGTGGGACAGCAGTGTGTTTGCAGCGTGGGCAGTAGTCAATCGGACTCACCGAGCTCTGAGGGTGGCAGCTTAAATGCTGAGCTGAAGTCAGTGGGGGTTTTTTGCAGCTAGCTCCCAGTAGTGCATTGCTGCTCCTGCTCTTGATATATGGATAGGAAGTGGAATCAAAAATGCTTGATGATGAAATGTGAGTGTCTTTATCTAATATTACACCAAATATTCAGAAACTGTTCATCCCATCAACCTCATACATCCCATTAAAATAATAAGTAGTTATTTGTGTTATTAAACTTTTTTTAAATTCTTGCACATACATACTGTTACTTATACATAAATTATATAATAACTAAATGTATTTACGTGTCCATATCTCTTAAAACAAGCTAGTTTAACCTCCTTTTTGCTAGTACAACTGAAATACTGTGTCACGAAATGATGTAGGTCTAAAAAGTGTGTCACCAACATGAAAAGTTTGGAAAGCTCTGCTCTATCTGAATCATGAAAGAAAAAAATAGTTTTTTATATCCCATTAAGCTATTGCGATAGTTTGTTATAGATTGAGGGTAGATCCTAACTATTTTTCACGTTTTTTGTTCCCATGCTCTAATTTGTTAATATGACTTTGACCCAATTTATTACAATAGGGTAGGCAATAGATTATTATAAATAGCTTTGGATTTTGCATTTTTTTTTCACCTGATGTTATCATACTACTTCTTGTGTGGGTATATATATTTACAGCCTAGCTGTCAGTGGCCGAGGCAGCAAGGGCTTATTTAGTTGATGATTAATCAGAAGACCCCTCTGAAACAGATATTACCATATGAAAATGGAAAGCCCACAGTTTAACTCGGGTTTATCTTAGTTGCATGGCTATCCTCACATTTAGCATTATAGCATCACACTAGCTCCCTATTCTTCATGTTTTAGCACCTGCACAATCACCTTCTTTTGTTTAATCAAGTAGTACTATCTATGTACTTTAATGTACTACATGTTTCAAGATATTTCTTAACTCCAGACTGTAAACGCTATGTCTGTATTGCTCCCTATATCGTTAAACTACATTTACCCTTGCTTTTTCACTTATATTTTCTCTTAAATCTTCAAAAGCCAGAGGACAATGCAATTTATTAGACAAGGATGCTTTTTACTTTGCTATATAAGTTTACTACCTCTACATTACTATCCTCTACATGCATAATCAACAAATGCAAGATAACAAGACAATGCAATAGCACTTTGTCTGAACTTCAAATTAGTAGTAGATTTTTTTTTCTCTGACAATTATAAAAGTTATGTCTATTTCCACTCCCCCTGTACCATGTGACAGCCATCAGCCAATCACAAATGCATATACGCTTATTCTGTGAATTCTTGCACATGCTCAGTAGGTGCTGGTGACTCAAAAAGTTTAAATATAAAAAGACTGTGCACATTTTTTTTATGGAAGTAAATTGAAAAGTTCTTTAAAATTGAATGCTCTATCTGACTAATAAAAGTTTAATTTTGACTTGAGTGTCCCTTTAAAACTCCCCTTTAATGCCACTCTCACTAAACTATCTCTAAGCTGCCACAACTTAAGATTTATTTTATGGGAAATCTTAAGGAAAACCCAAACTAACAAATTAAATCCTAGAATACAATTTAACAAAAAACTAATCTAAAAAACACAGTATTAATACTACCAGTCTCTTTCAGTAACATGGTTTAAATATTAGATAAAGGTAAATATTTATTATAAGCAAAACAAGTAATAAAAATATGTTAACAAAAAGAATTATAACACAAGCAAACATTTTTTATAATAAAAAGGAGAAATAACAGAACCTAATACTGTTATAGATGTCTGCGCCAGGGAGATTAGCAAGAAAAGATGGTCACTTATAACATCTTATAACTTATGTTATGTATATCTAGTTCATTTACACAGATAGGCAATCCGTGTGTATACTAGCTTTTCGAGGAGCTTTGAGGCAAGAGGGAGTAGGGAAATAGGGCGGTAGTTGGATGGGGAGGTTGGATCAAGGGAAGGTTTTTTTTGGGGTTTTTTGGATGATTGTGAGCTTTTGAGGGGGGGGTGAGATTGGTAGTATGTTGAGCACAGTTGTTTGCAGATCGCCTTCATAAGAGCCGACTGCAACAGTGAAACTCTCGGCCGGGCCCTCTACCCACTTGATCCCTACAAAAGCTATCCTGTATACCGACTATGTTTACAGCGCTGCGGAATCTGTCGGCGCTCTACAAATACTTGATAATAATATTAAATAATAATAATATTTTGCATTCTTTATGGTTCTGAGTCCTTATGACTTATAAAAGTATGTTTATTTGGAAGGCTGGTTGTCCTGTCAATGGTCTCAGGTTAGTGTCTGGATAGAGGCACTGTGTTCCATCACTCTCGGTGCTGACAGGTTGGGGAAATAAACTGACCCTAGGCCATAAAGTTCTCTCTTGTGGATCTTACAAACTATTTACGAGGGCTCTGGCTTATCTAAGGGAAAAACAGAGAAACACATTTCTTCTGAAAAAATACAAATGTTTTTAGCACACAGGCTAAACAAATTAACCATTTAGTAGCAAAATTACGCGGTATTTATGACAGTCTACACTAAAAATGTTATTGTTTAACAAGATAGATAATCCCTTTATTACCCATTCTCTAATTTTGCATAACCAACACTGTTATATTAATACACTTTTTATCTCTATGATTACCTTGTATCTAAGCCGCTGCAGACTGCCCTTTTATCTTAGTTCTTTTGACAGGCTTGCATTTTAATCAATCAGTGCTGACTTAAACAACTCCACGGGAGTGAGCACATTATCTATATGGCACACATTAACTAGCAGTTTCTAGCTGTGAAAAAATGTCAAAATGCACTGAGATAAGAGGCAGCCTTCAAGGGCTAAGAAATTAGCATATGAGCCTACCTATGTTTAGCTTTCAACAAAGAATACCAAGAGAACAAAGTAATTTGATGATAATAGTCAATTGCAAAGTAGTTTAAAATATCATGACCTATCTCAATCCTAAAGTATCTAATGTCTTTATCCATGTTTTTATTAAGAAAAAGGGATACTACACCCAAATTTTTTCTTTCATGATTCAGATAGATCTTGCAATTTTAAGCAACTTTCAAATATACTCCTATTATCAATTTTTCTTCATTCTCTTGCTAACTTTATTTGAAAAAGTAGGAATCTAAGCTTAGGAACCGGTCCGTTTTTGGTTCAACACTCTGGATAGCGCTTGCTGATTGGTGGCTACATTTAGCCCCCAATCAGCAAGCACCACCCAGCTGTTGAACCAAAAATGGGCTGGCTCCTAAGCTTAAATTCCTGCTTTTTCAAATAAAGATAGCAAAACAACGAAGAACATTTTATGATAGGAGTAACTTAAAAAGTTGCTTAAAATTGCATGCTCTATCTGAATCATGAAAGAAAAAATTTGAGTTTAGTATCCCTTTAAATAATTTGTAAGCCTGATATCACTGTAATTAAGATTTGGCAACTGTCAATTGTATGTTCTAAAAACCTCAAATAAAAAATATATCTATAAAAAGAAAAAGAAATAAAGAAAGGGATGAGAGTCATATGAGATACCCCTTACACGCCCACTGCCTTATTTTTTATATATTATATATTTGCTATACTGTACTGAATTATAAATATTCATGTTATTGCTATTTCTACTATCTTAAAGTGAATATAAACTTGAGCATATTCACTCAAGTCATAGCCTAGGATAGAATTAAAAAAATGAATGAGACTTTCATTCATCAGATTTGTACTCTATACTGATCTTCTTAGATTTTTTACCTTTTAATGATATAACAATATTGATCAATTGATTGACAGATGATAAATCTGCAATCCACTAATCCACGATTAGTGGATTGCAGAATTGTCATCTGTCAATCAATTGGTCAATATGGTGGGCAGAAGAACAGCGCTTATCGTTATAGCATTAAAAGGTAAAAATCTAAGAAGATCAGTATAGACTACAAATTTGATGAATGAAAGTCTTATTAATTTTTTAAATTCTATCCTATGACTTTAGCGAGTATGCTCAAGTTTACATTCACTTTAACATATATCAGAAAGGAAATGTAAGGCAAATTGCTTGGAATGCACATAATGGTTAAGGCCAGGACGGAGGAGTGGAAGTGTTCTTGTGTGTGTGTGAAACAAATGTTGCAGTTAAAGAGGAGGGATTTGGCTTACCTGTACAGGAAGTTCAAATCCTCTTTCTGCTTGTTTCTTTGAAATTTCCACATTAAGCCTTCCAAGAGAGTAAAAGTACCTCCAAAACTATTCACGGAGGCCCCAGAGGAATCTGCAGACAGAGAAGTCGTGGAGGAAAGTGACGCAGGGGGATGGATCGCACCTTCGCCTGATGCAGTGGGTAATAATCCATTACTTTATCCCCCCATGTTCCTTCCCAGGGTGGGTCTGGTGAGGGGGACAGCTCCACGATTATCCCTGAAATTTTGGATCTGGCCTTGTTGGAGGCCGTTGATCCGGAGGGTGGTTGGGGGGCACAAGATGATTTAAGCCTCTCGGATGCGGCGTCCAAGTTATTGGGCCCCTATGGCCCAGACTGGGCCTTCACAAATTATAGGCGATGTGGTCACCGGTACCTCCTGTAACTTTCCCATTTCTCCTTGGACCATACAATTCCCTGCGATCCGTGGTGGGCATAGTGGGAGCGCCAGGGCCTTACATGGGCCTTCAACAACGTTGTCCAGCGAATCCATCATGGCGGCGGTGTCCCTCTTTTAGATGCTGGCGGCGGCAATTCCCAGGGCTTTGGGCAGGTCGTCCGTGGTCCAAGGTCCATCTGCCGGTGGTCCACGTGCCCCTCCGGTGGCTTCTCCAGTCTTGGATCCTCCATCAGCGGTACTTCCGGTGACGTCACTTCCGAATCGCCATTCGACTCCCGGCCGTGAAGAGGAGAGCATCGAGTTGGGGGGACTTTAGCTCCGGGGGAGGTAGGCCTCAATGGGCAGTGGACGCGCAGCTATCACAGGGGGAACAGAGGCATAGTGCTGATAAGAAGGGAGGCAGCTGAGCTATTTTGGGGCAAGATGGGACCGGAATGGGATCAGGAAGCATGCAAAAAGGGGCCAATAAAAGTGCAAGTGCGCGATCGTCGGCAAAGGCCGCTATAGGCCAAAATAAAGGTGCGGAGGCACCTCAAAGGTCTAGTGTGAATTTGGCAGATTATGTGGACTCAGATTCCACAGGCATGGCTTTCGGTATGGTTAATGGCAGGATGGATGGTATTGAGGGCATGCCTAGGGACACTAGGCCCCAGCGTGTTTTGGCAGCACAGGCTAACACTAGGAAAGTGGTCACTAGATCCGCAATAAAGCAGGGTCACCCATCCCAATTCCATAGTCTAGATATGGAAATGGTGTCAACTAGAAGTCGTAGAATGCCTTCTTCCCAGGCCCCTAAGACAGTGCACTTTAGTGACGAAATTGAGGATTTTTCTGAAGATGAACAGAGTGTGCAAGCGAGAGAAGGGTGGGGCAAGTGCCCATGTGTGTCAAGAGT